>NC_133210.1:32293865-32308865 GCF_958299795.1 Porites lutea
GAACGATTTGGTGGATTTCCTTACAAGAAGAAAGCGAGAAAACTGTTCCTAAATTTCTCACTCGCCATAAACCTCTCATGCGAACAGTTTGCCTAAAGCTTTTTTGATGATATATAATATCAATTGAATACACCCTTGAGCGATATTATTCCTAAACGGTCTGTCTCCCTTTTTACCCCGGCCACTCAGTCATGTATTTATACATACAATATCAGACAATATCGGAAAAATCCAGAACTGCCGGGGCATATTTGCATTCCAAATGACTGTCAACTGAATGCACAGTTAAGCGATGATCATTACAAACACCCCCCTATCGTCGCAGTTTACGCCTTTCACGTCCACGTACTTAATGATGAATTTGTATAAGGCCTTAAGATTTTTGCCAGTCTGTGGTTCTTCAGAACTGAGGTAAGAAACTCCTGGTTCGATTGGAATCCTCACGGAAATTCACCACCAACATAAGCAAGTCTGTGTTTGATTTGTAGAAGGTTAGTGAAAGATCAACTTGTTTAGCCATGCGGAAGAGCCTCTTTCACTTCACACGGACAAATATATTGATAGGGAGAATACAGTCGAACCTACAATGGCCACCTTGGGGACAGAAGAAAGTGAGTTGCCGTTATGGGGAGGTAGAGCTTTCCTTTAAATAAGTACAACATCGGGTTATTGAGCTAACTTGACGCTTACTGCATCCCATAATGTTAATCCAATCATAAATAGACATACAGTATTTACTTTAATTCTGCAAGTATCGATTTGGCTAAATAAAAAACTGATCTGAGTTTTGAATTCATCAATGATTATGCCCGATACACCTGTTGAACGGACGTGTGAATGTATCAATCTGTATCAAGGAGCAACGGTTTTACCTGTTCTTTGCTCTCTGTATAAAGCTGCTACAAGCGACGAGTAAGAGTCGACAGGCGGGCGACGATAGGACATGGCAGTCCATAGCGTACAACCCTTTTTGGTTAACATAAGCCTGAAGCGCTCGTATGCTCTGTCAAATCTCTGCGAACTCCGTGACTATCTGACATTGAACAAGAGACTTAAGCATAAGTGTTTTTTTTTTTAACTAACCACCTTAAGTTATAAGAGCAATTCTGATATTGTCTTCAGCAGTGCGTTCAGCTTTGCGCTTTGAGTTTAGGCACGACGAACCCAGCTGGGGTTGCTTCGCTGACAAGTATTTTAAAACTTCCAAGGTATCTTCTGAGGAAAATATGTTGGTTACTACGAAAGAGACTAGAGGAGTGGAGGAAAACAATACGAGGTCTAGCCTGAGAAAACATCCGTTTCGTCCCCAGCGGCGAAGAGCGAGGAGAAACGGATGTTTTCACAGGCTATACGAGGTCTAAAGAAGTTTTGTTGTCAACACGAAAATGATTATTATTTGGTTTGGTTTAAGGATAAGCAACAATATATTTCTTTTTTTAACACAGCAGTGAGAAAACTAATCTATAGTTTTTTTGTACTTTCAGGATTTTCAGTGACTGACTAGCTCAGTTTAATAGTTCCAGTTCAAGACAACTCACCACAGATGGGAATATCTTCATGAGTTGTTACTGCTGTCGTAAAAAAAGCTGTATCTGGATAACTTACTTGCTTTCATCAATAAACGAGGGTTTATTTGACCAGCTTCACAGTCTTTTCTTACACACACAACAAACATAATTACCCTTATACGAAATAAGGCCTGTGCTATTACGCCACACCTGGTGACTGTTCGGCGAGCTTGCACGAAGAGATTTTGTGGCCTGACTTCGTGCGGTTGAATGCGATCCATCAGTAACAACTCAGAGATCGCATACAACGGCCCCAAAAGCTCACCAATACCGGACAACTAACACTAGGAAAATGACGTTAAAAAACAAAAAGCCACAAACCATTATGTACTTAGCGTTTTTGTATGTTCCCCTAAGTAACAAGAAAATGACACGGGACGTTCTTAGGAGTGGGTGTTTGGTTCCAAACAATACTGAGAGAAAAGTGCGTCTTAACGAACTTGAATGTAGTGAAAGTTTGGTCAATTCATTTCGGGATTCGAAATGCAGTTCCGATAATGGTAGCATAGTAATCTGTCTTGTGGCCTGACTTCGTGCGATCCATCAGTAACAGCTCAGAGATCGTATACAGCTTTAAGAAGTCAGAGGCCTCAAAAGCTCACTAATGCCGGACAACTAACACTCGGAAAATGATGTTAAAAAACAAAAAGCCACAAATCATTTATAGGTATTTAGTGTTTTTGTATGTTCTCCTAAGTAACAAAAAAATAACACTAGACGTTTTTAGGACTGGGTGTTAGGTTCCAAACAATACTAAGAGAAAAATCAGTCTGCAGGATATTTTTTTCTTAAATCAAGCATACCCCTGATCGGCCCCTAATTAGGAATGCGCCAGTCTGAGAGGGCTTTGCCTTCCAAGAAGATAAACAAAGCAGTTGGACACCGTACTAATTGAACACCAACAAAGGTAACTCTGTGTTTGATTCAGTGTACTGTAGCATGCAGTTGAGGGTCATTACTCTTGAAAAGGAAGAGTCACCTTCCCGTACCGCCGGATATTTACATTCTAAATAGGACAGTTGCAAGATGACGTCATTTTACCACAACTACCAGAATCCTTGAGTTTGTTGTTTCCTTGTGCAAATTAAGGCTATTGTTCTTTAATCCTCAGAGGCATTGACAAATTTAAATAACAAAGAAAAACCGACATGAATTCTGGCAGTTGTAGTCAAATATCGTCATCGTCAATTGTTCTATTACAGTAGACTGAATGCACCCTTAAGGGATGATCATTACAAACACCGCCCTCTTGTCTCAATTTACGCCTGTCACGTCCACGTACTCAATAATAAATTTGTAAAAGGCCTTAAGATTTTTGCCAGTCCGTGGTTCTTCAGAACTGAGATAAGGAACTCCTGGTTCCATTGGAATCCTCACGCAAATTTATCGCCAACATAAGTAAGTCTGTGTTTGATTTGTAGCAGTCAGTCAAATTTCGTGACCATTCCCTACTTTTTCATCAGTCGCCGAAAAAACTGGCTGTTGTTGAAAGGTTATTTTGGCTGTTTGGGACACGTTTCAGTGGCCGTTGCCGTTGTAGAGAGGTTTAAGAAAGAGTTACTGTATTTACTGGCCGCCGAGACAAAAAAACTGGCTGTCGTAGAGGGGTGGCCGTTAGTGGAGGTTCGACGACTGCAATTGATGTCGACTTTTATGGTGAATCTCAATTTAAATTTGAACTATATGCCATGTCCTTTTATTTGCTTATTAGGTACTGTTTTCCTGCACAATTTTAGAGCTGTACTGATGATGGGTCCGAAATTCTCTGTCTTTATTTCTGTTCTCTGCCTTTATGGTGTTATGGTCTCCCAGGCTCGGCTGGGGGCGGCACCTCCTACTGGTATGCACGACATAAAAAAGGCGCCAAAGTACCGACGATCCATTGAGAACATACTACCGCCGGGAGCTAGTGGCAGGAAGTTTCGTGAGAACGATGTCAATATTGCTGACTGAGAAGTGAGGTAAGTATAGCCTCATGTTGCGATAACACTGGCTCCCTAAATTACAGTCACAAAAATCTTTTCCTACATGAGGCATCCCGCCCTCAACAAACCCAGCTCAACTGTATTTTCTTTAATTCAGCAACTATTGTTTTGGCTAAATAAAGAATTGAACTGAGTTTTGAATTCATCAATGATTATGCCCGACACACCTGTGGACCCGAAGTGTGCGTGTATCGATCTATATCAAGGAGCAAGTTTAACCTGTTCTTCGCTCTAAGCTTCAATAAGCGACGAGGAAGAATTGACATGCGACGAAAGGAAAGCAGATAGGAGTCTATCGCGTATTAATACCTTTTTGTTTAACATAAGCCTGTTCTGAAATGCTAGTATGCTCTGTCAAATCTCTACCAACTCCGTGACCAACTCACATTGAATAAGAGACTTAACAATACGTGTTTTTTTTTATCTAACCACCTTATAAGAGCAATATTTCTGATCAATCACGCAGTGAATGAATCAAATTGTCTTCAGCGCTCACACGCACGTAAGTGCGTTCAGCTTCGCCGCTTTGAGTTAGAGCACGACACACCCAACGGGGCTGGCGTCTCTGACATGATGTATTTTAAAACTTGCAAGGTATCTTCTGAGAAAACTTGGTTGGTTATTAATAAAGCGACAAGATGTGCTTGGAGTCGAATTAAAAGAAAGTCACTTGTACCTTATATATTTAGCGTGCATTTAAATTAGTTTTAGTGTATACATGAATGATGTAATCAGTAGCTGTTCTATGTATTTGCAGGGCAAGTGGCTGCGGGCACACCAGAAATGCTGTCAATATCTACATAACTAGATGTAGCTTAGATGTTATTACTGTCGTAAAAACGTGTATCTGGAATCAATAAAGGCGGGTTTAAAATAATCAGTTTCAAGATCATTCCATGTCATTCAGTCTGCAGAAATTTCCATGTTGATGTTGTTAGGATGTAAGTTATTCTTGTTGTGGCATATATCAATAAACAGGGATCAACCCCTCTGAGGAATTTGCTTTGTGAGCATTCAGATTTGAAGTCACACGGGTGACCATAATACTCCTTTAAACAACCAAGCCCAGAAGAGTACATTTATATTATCTGCTGAAGCAATTTTATAGTTAAGGAATAATAATCTGATAAACTATGAACCAAAATGCTTCATGTTTGGGTTTAAAAAATGCCCACATAAGTACAAGTATAATGTATATTTCTTACAATCAATTCATTAAGACTTTTTGAAGAAACTTGTCAGCGAGGATTGTTTCACTCCTTTGCCTTTCATGTCACTGTGCGTCTTCTTAGCGCCGGTTTTCTTGATCGGTGATGGCTTTTTCTCGTAAGACACGGGTGGTTTGATAATTATTTGGGGTTCATCATCACTCGCATCTGTGGACTCACTTTCCCAAACTTTCTCAGTTACTTTAAGAAAAAAAACAATGACCTCAAGATCCAACAACGGCGAAATCCACGCGAACGTCAAAAGAGAAATAGGTTTAGATTGGCAAAACAACAACTTTGCACGTGCATCACGCTTTTCAGTAAAAAACGATGTGAAAGTGCCTCATTTCACTAAGAATTCAGTTCCGGAAGAATTCGCCTATACTTGACAAAGTAAGTTAGTTAGAATAATCGCCAAGTCACCACTTTCACATAGACCATAATGGACCTTGTTTACCCCCCCCCCCCCCCCCCACACAAATTTTGCATATCCGTTTTGCATACTGTTTTCCCGCACAATTTTAGAGCTGAACTGATCATGGGTCCGAAATTCTCTGTCTTGATTTTTGTTCTTTGCTTCTATGGTGTTATGGTCTCCCAGGCTCGGCGGCCGCCTCAACAGGGTTCGCACGACATTAAAAAGTCGCCAAAGTACCGACGATCCATTGAGAATATACCACCGCCGGGAGCTAGTGGCAGGAAGTTTCGTGAGAACGATGGCAAGATTGGTGAGAAGTGAGGTAAGTACAGCCTCATGGTGCCATAACACTGGCTTCATAAATTACAGGTACAAAAATCTTTTCCTACATGAGGCATCTCGCCCTCAACAAACCCAGCTCAACTGTATTTACTTAAATTCAGCAACTATTGTTTTGGCTAAATAACTGACTGAACTGAGTTTTGAATTCATCAATGATTTAAGTGCCCGACACACCTGTGGACCGGAAGTGTGCCTGTATCGATCTATATTAAGGAGCAAGTTTCACCTGTTCTTTGCTCTAAGCTTCAATAAGCGACGAGGAAGAATTGACATGCGACGAAAGAAAAGCAGATAGGAGTCCATCGCGTTTTACCTTTTTGTTTAACATAAACCTGTTCTGAAGTGCTCGTATGCTCTGTCAATCACACTCCGTGACCATCTCACACTGAACAAGAGACTTAACGATAAGCGTTTTTTCTGATTTAACCACCTTATAAGAGCAGAGTTATAAGAGCGAAGATATTTCTGATCAATCACGCAGTGAATGAATCAAATTGTCTTCAGTGCTCACTCACACGTTACGTAAGTGCGTTCAGCTTTGCCGCTTTGAGTTTGAGCACGACACACCCAACGGGGCTTGCGTCTCTGACATGATGTATTTTAAAACTTGCAAGGTATCTTCTGAGGAAACTTTGTTGTTTACTACAAGAAAGCGACTAGATGTGCTTGGAGTCGAACTGAAAGATAATCACCTGTACCTTATATATATTCAGCATGCAATTAAATTAGTTTTAGTACATACATGAATGATGTAATCAGTAGCTGTTCTATGTATTTGCAGGGCTTCAAGTGGCTGAAGGCACACTAGAAAGGCTGTCAAGATATCTTAACACTTATAGGAATATCTTCATAAGTAATTGTTATTACTGTCGTAAAAACATGCAATAGGTGTATCTGGATAACTTACAAGTTTAAATCAAGAATTTAAAATAACCAGTTTCAAGATCATTCCATGTCATTCAGTCCCTAGAAATTTCCATGTTGATGTTGTTAGGATGTAAGTTATTCTTGTTGTGGCATATATCAATAAACAGGGATCAATACCTTTCAGGAATTTGCTTTGTAAGCGTTCAGATTTGAAGTCACACGGGTTAGATCATACTCCTTTAAACAACCAAGCCCAGAAGCGGAGTTCATTTAAATTATCTGCTGAGTAATTTTATAGTCAAGGAATAATAATCTGGTAAACTATGAACCAAAAAAAGCAAAAATGCTTCATGTCTGGGTTCAAAACATGCCCACATAAGTACAAGTATAATGTATATTTTTTACAATCAATTCTTTACGACTTTTTGAAGAAACTTGTCAGCGAGGATTGTTTCACTTCTTTGCTTTTCATGTCAGTGTGCGTCTTCTTAGAACCAGTTTTCTTGACCGGTGATGGCCGTTTCTCGCGAGACACGGGTGGTTTGATAATTATTTGGGGTTCATCATCACTCGCATCTGTGGACTCACTTTCCCAAACTTTCTCAGTTACTGTTAGAAAAAAAGATCCAACAACGGCGACGGCCACGCGAACGTCAAAAGAGAAATAGGTTTAGATTGGCAAAACAACAACTTTGCACGTGCATCACGCTTTTTAGTACAATACGATGTGAAAGTGCCTAATTTCACTAGGAATTCAACTCCAGAAGACTTCGCCTATACTTGACAAAGTGAGTTAGTTGGAATAATCGCGAATTCACCACTTTCACATAGACCATAATGCACCTTGTTTACCCCCCCAAATTTTGCACATCCGTTGTTTTCAATTTCTCCTAAGTATTACAGTCGTCCCAAGAGAAATCCAATACGATGGTTATGCAAAATTGTGGGGGATAAACAAGGTGCATTATGGTCTATGCGAAAATGGTGAATTCACTTTTACGTGACGTTTCGCCGACGTCACTGTCCTCGGAAAAATGTTAGTCAACAGTCTACCAAAACAGTCGTCTAGTCAAGTCGACACAGGACACCTACTCACGTAACCTTCACCGTTCATGAGGGTTTTGGATTTCATCACTTTTTTTCGCTTCCGTGCGGGCCTAGGTTTGCTGTTCCTGCCGCTGTTAAGGTAATATTATTTTATAAATTATTAGCTTTCACATGCAGGTTCAAAATTCATTACGATCCTGATTATTTTTCTCGGCAGTCTCTGCATAATAGAAGGTCTTTAAAACCCCAAATTTTGCATTTAATCACTGAAACTATTAGGGTGGAATGGACTGATAGACTGGCTGCATCGAGTAAAAAGGAATGGACAGCAATAGAAAAAGGAAAAGAGAGGATGGGAGTCCATCGTGTGTTGTTAATATATTTGTGATTACACCAATATGTAAAACGTTTGAAAGTATGAGATTTCCGTCAATCAAACGATACCGAATCAGCGGTGCCGGTACCTTTTATGGGGACGAGACTTTCAAAACAGGGCTTCACATTCTCGACGAATATGTTGGGTAACCTGTCAGCCAAGAAAAACAAAATCACATACAACACTGAATAAAGATGTAAATATTTAACTACCTTCATTGGAGTGACACAAAACGAACACTGACGAAGTGATTTATTCTGATATGGTTTACATGTCAACAGGGGCTGATAAAAGCTCCTATTTTGAATTCAACCATGAGATAATTTATTTGAACTACTTCCAGTGACGATAATGGTAGTATAGCAATCTGTCTTGTGAGGTGTTAGTATGTCCTATATAGAATCTTTTCGCTCGCGGACAAACGGCATCATGAAAAAGACTATGTAGTGAGTGAGTTTAAAATCTGGTTTGCCAACAAGCTTCTGGTTAATCTTGTGGTCTCTATCGAATTTCAATGCCGCGCTTACGAGCGGTGCTTCTCTGACAATTGGAGGTCTAAAGAAATTTTGTTGTCAACAAGAAAATGTTTCTTATTTGATTTGGTTTATATATATTAAGGATGAGCAACAATAAATTTCTTTTTTTTAACACAGCAGTGAGAAAACTAATCTAGAGTTTGTTTGTACTTTCAGAATTTTCAGTGACTGACTAGCTCAGTTTATTTGTTCCAGTTCAAGCCGGACAACTCACCATAGATGGGAACATCTTCATGAGTTGTTACTGCTGTCGTAAAAAAAGCTGTATCTGGATAACTCGCTTGCTTTAATCAATAAATGAGGGCTTAAATTGACCAGTTTCACAGTCTTTTCTTACACACACAAAACCCGTCGGCAAAATTACCCTTATAAGAGATAAGACCTGGTCACTGTTCGGCGGGCCTGCACGAAGAGCTTTTGTGATCGCATACAACTGCAAGAAGTCACAGACCCCATAAGCTCGCCATTTCCGGACAACTAACACTCAGACGGAAATGAAGTCAAAAAAAAAAAGAAGCCAAAAACCATTTATAGGTATTTAGTGTTTTTGTATGTTCTTCAAAGTAACAAGAAAATAACACTACACGTTTTTAGGACTGGGTGTAATCAGTCTGCAGGATATTTTTTTTTCTAAAATCACGCATAGCTCCCCCCCCCACCCTTTTAAAAGTCAAATGGTCGGCCCCTAATTAGGAATGCGCCCTTCTGAGGTGGCTTTGCATTCCAAGAAGATAAACAGTTCACTTGGACACCGTACTAGTTGAACACCAACAAAGGTAACTTTGTGTTTGATTCAGTGTACTGTAGCATGCAGTTGAGGGTCATTACTCTTGAAAGGGAAGAGTCACCTTTCTATAGACTATTTCGGAATGATTAAGTACTGGCATATTTGCATTCCAAATTACTGTCAACTGAATGCACCCTCAAGTGATGATCATTTCAAACACCCCCCTCTTGTGTCAATTTACGCCTGTCACGTCCACGTACTCAGTAATAAATTTGTAAAAGGCCTTAAGATTTTTGCCAGTCTGTGGTTCTTCAGAACTGAGATAAGGAACTCCTGGTTCGATTGGAATCCTCTCGGCAATTCATCACCAACATAACTAAGTCAGTGTTTGATTTGTAGCAGGTTAGTGAAGGATCAACTTGTTTAGCCATGCGGGAAAGCCTCTTTCCTTTCACACGGATACTATGTTTGATAGGGAGAATACAGTCCAACCTCTCTACAACGGGCATCTTGAGGACAGAGAAAAGTGGCCACTGTTGAGAGCTGGCCGTTATGGGGAATTAGGGCTTTCTTGTGACAAATTCCTTTTAGAGAGTACAGCTAAGTTCATGCTTACTGCATCCCATAATGTTAATCCAGTCATAAATAATATACAGAGAGATAAGATGCACAAAAAACTTGAATGTTTTAAATCAAAATATTAACGCGACAAAACGAACAAGTATCGTAGTCAATTTATGCCTACTGTAGCAGTATAAATGGAAAACAATCAAAATACGATGCCGCGATTAGTCATCAACGCGCCTTACGGATCAAATTTCGTGACCATTCCTTACTTTTGGGACACGTTCCAGTGGCCGTTGCCGTTGTAGAGAGGTTTAAGAAAGAGTTAATGTATTTACTGGCCGCGAGACAAAAAAACTGGCTGTTGTAGAGAGGTGGCCGTTAGGGGAGGTTCGACGACTGCAATTGATGTCGACTTTTATGGTGAGGGTTAGGGTTAGGTTTAGGTTAGGTTTAGGTTTAGGTTAGGTTTAGGGTTAACCCTAAGCCTGGTGAATCTTAATTTAAGTTTGAACTATATGCCATGTCTTTTATTTGCTTATTAGGTACTGTTTTCCTGCAACATTTAAGAGCTGAACTGATGATGGGTCCGAAATTCTCTGTCTTTATTTTCGTTCTTTGCCTTTATGCTCTTATGGTATCCCAAGCTCAACCGCCGCGTAGACCGCCGGTACCTAGTGGTTTGCATGACATAAAAAAGTCGCCAAAGTACCGACGATCCATTGAGAATCTACAGTTCCTAACACCAAATAAAGCTCACGGAAGGAAGTTTCGTGAGAACGATGTCAAGATTGGTGAGAAGTGAGGTAAGTATAGCCTCAAGTTCCGATAACACTGGTTTCATAAATTACAGTTACAAAAATCTTTTCCTGCCTGAGGCATCCCGCCTTCAACAAACCCATCTCAACTGTATTTACTTTAATTCTGTAAGTATCGATTTAGCTAAATAAAGAACTGATCTGAGTTTTGAATTCATCAATGATTATGCCCGATACACCTGTGGACCGAAAGTGTGCCTGTATCAATCTGTATCAAGGAGCAAGTTTCACCTGTTCTTCCCTCTAAGCTTCAATAAGCGACGAGGAAGAATTGACAGGCGACGAAAGGAAAGGAGATAGGAGTCCATCGCGTAATACCTTTTTGTTTAACATAAGCCTGTTCTGAAATGCTAGTATGCTCTGTCAAATCTCTACCAACTCCGTGACCAACTCACATTGAACAAGAGACTTAACAATAAGTGTTTTTTTTTTTTATCTAACCACCTTATAAGAGCAATATTTCTGATCAATCACGCAGTGAATGAATCAAATTGTCTTCAGCGCTCACACACACCCACGTAAGTGGGTTCACCTTTGTCGCTTTGAGTTTAAGCACGATACACCCAGCTGGGGTTGCTTCTCTGATATGTATTTTAAAACTTGCAAGGTATCCTCTGAGGAAACTTTGTTGGTTACCAAGAAAGCGACAAGATGTGCTTGGAGCCGAACTGCAAGATAATCACTTGTACCTTATATATATTCAGCATGCAATTAAATTAGTTTTAGTACATACATGAATGATGTAATCAGTAGCTGTTCTATGTATTTGCAGGGCTTCAAGTGGCTGAAGGTACACTAGAAAGGCTGTCAAGATATCTTAACACTTATAGGAATATCTACATAAGTAATTGTTATTACTGTCGTAAAAACATGCAATAGGTGTATCTGGATAACTTACAAGTTTAAATCAAGGATTTAAAATAGCCAGTTTCAAGATCATTCCATGTCATTCAGTCCCTAGAAATTTCCATGTTGATGTTGTTAGGATGTAAGTTGTTCTTGTTGTGGCATATATCAATAAACAGAGGTCAATCCCTTTCAGGAATTTGCTTTGTAAGCGTTCAGATTTGAAGTCACACGGGTTAGATCATACTCCTTTAAACAACCAAGCCCAGAAGCGGAGTTCATTTAAATTATCTGCTGAGTAATTTTATAGTCAAGGAATAATAATCTGGTGAACCATGAACCAAAAAAGCAAAAATGCTTCATGTTTGGGTTCAAAAAATGCCCACATAAGCACAAGTATAATGTATATTTTTTACAATCAATTCATTAAGACTTTTTGAAGAAACTTGTCAGCGAGGATTGTTTCACTCCTTTGCCTTTCATGTCACTGTGCGTCTTCTTAGCGCCGGTTTTCTTGACCGGTGATGGCCGTTTCTCGTAAGACACGGGTGGTTTGATAATTATTTGGGGTTCATCATCACTCGCATCTGTAGACTCACTTTCCCAAACTTTCTCAGTCACTGTAAGAAAAAAAAATAGAGAACCTTAAGATCCAACGACGGTGACGGCCACGCGAACGTCAAAAGAGAAATAGGTTTAGATTGGCAAAACAACAGCTTTGCACGTGCGTCACGCTTTTTAGTACAATACGATGTGAAAGTGCCTAATTTCACTAAGAATTCAACTCCAGAAGAATTCGCCTATACTTGAAAAAGTAAGTTAGGGCCTGTTTACATGGAGGTGGGGGACCCCAGATAGGTGAGGTAACATGCGGCAGGTCACCCCATCTATCATGTAAACATGATCAAATTAAAATGAGGGATTAAATAGACAGGTGGGTTACCCCACCTAAGCGGGTTCCCTCGCCTTCTTGGGGTCCCCCACCTCCATGTAAACAGGCCCTTAGTTGGAATAATCGCGAGGAAGATTGAAGCAGCGCGAATTCATTTTTAACTGCAGTTGTTCCTTTCGTAAACGGTCGCTGCCATTTTTAAGACACTTGGAAAATTTTTGACCTCTTATTTAGAGGATTTCTATTGAAAACGAACCTGGACCTTCCGTATCCTAATCTCTCTCCCTTACCACAAAAATATTAGTCCACAGTTTACAAAAAGAGTCGTCTAGTCAAGTCGGCACAGGACACCTACCCATATAACCTTCATCGTTCATGAAGGTTTTGGATTTCATCACTTTTTTTCGCTTCCGTGCGGGCCTACTCGCGTCTTTCTCTACGGTTTGTTGTTGCTGCTGTTGAGGTAATGGGCTTTCACTTTTAGTAGATTCTTGGTCTGGAGAAACCTCTTTACTTGCTTCCGCATTTGTCACTTTCTCCTCTTTTTCTAGATAAACAAATTCATAACAAAGTAAACACTGGATGTTTTATTTTTACTGATCTGTGAATACATTGTAAGTAAAAATAAAAACATCATTGAGCTAGCCTCAGGCCAGCATTGGCCAAGTACTGGGCCAATGCAAACGTAATGCAATAACCAACTTACCATCTTCACTGCTACCTTCCTTGGGAAGTTCTTTCATTCGCTTTCTTCTTTTTCTTGGCTTCTCTTCTGTTTCTTCATCTAAAGTGGAAGTAAAACGTGTCTTTAGAGATAATTTATGTTCCAATTTTCTGTGCTAATCTCAGGACACTTGGCCATTGTACCACTGACTTACAAACACTATATTCTAACCTGCTTTTAGCAAGTTCAAGTTCAAGTTTATTAAAACCACTTTGGATACATGCCGTAATAAATCCTTGCCCACAAAGTGGCCTGAGAAAACAGCCAAAATTTCGCCACGCCATCACTGGTTTCCCTGCAAAATGTCAAATTTTCAACCACTCAGCAGCACAGCAGCCAATCAGATCTGAGTGGTGACGAGTCATCAGTATGCAATTTGTTTGCTCGTTTCTCAGACGTCATTTCGCAGGGAAACCTGTGGTGATGTTGCAAAATGTCAGCAGTTTTCTCAGCATAACCTGCTTTTTATAGACATCTCTCCTAAGAAGAGACTTGTTGAAGTCTTAGCAGGTATCTGCTTACAGGAGGACTGAGTTTAATAAATTATCTATATTATCAATATTAATCAAATAATGATTTCATTACCTGACTCAGCTATAACAGCTTTCTTTTTTCTTGCTTTATTGCTATGAAAAGAAACAGCAAATTTAATCACTTACTGTAAGAACTCCTGGATGTAAGACCCCCGGGTGAAGGCCGATCACAGCAATGCTCCGTCACGCGTATTAAATTTGTTTAGTAAAACTCCTTTCATGAAACTAACATCCCATAAAAAATTAATCATAAATAATAAATAACAACATAGAGGTAGTACATCCACTAGCCTGTGTACAGACGTCCCTCCACCCTCAGAAAAAATCGGGAGAAGGGGGAAGGGGGGGACGTCTGTAGACAGGCTACACATCCACTTAGTGGTTCTTCATCTAGCTGATTCCTGGTCGAATTGGAATTTGGAAATGTTAATTTTGAGAAGACGGGAAAACGCAGTACCTAGAGAAAAATGTCTAAGAGCAAAGGAGAGAACCAACAACAAACTCAACCTACACGAAGCGTCCATGCCAGGATTTGAATGCGGTCCACATTGGTGGGAGGTGTGAGCTCTCACCACTGTGCATAGCTCTGGGATGTACTCAGGTTTTCTTTCTTTGCAAATAAAAAGACCAAAATCTATGCCGGCACTTTACTCTTCTCAAGACTGCAATAAACAGTCATATAAATCTTACCTTTTCAAAGGATCGGTCTTTTCTTCCTCCTGCTCTTTCTTCTGAACCTGTTTCATAAAAAATGGCACAAATGCAGTTATGACATTTTAGGATGCAACTGAACAAAACAAACTGTGGAATACATACATGTAGGCAAGGGTAATAAAATCAACTTCCTTCATTACCTTTTTCTTGGCTTCCTTTGAATCTCCATTTTCTGAAACTGTAGGCATTAACACGAGTAGTCAGAAGCATAATACATTTCAGCAGACCAGGGAGGGAGGGAAAAAAAGGCAGCAGGAGGTACATGATGTTTTACAGACACTTCTGATATCCTCAAAAGCCAGGGTGACTTGACCCTTGTCTTCCCACCCCACCCCTGTACAAAGGACATTTCCAGGGAATGAGGGTAGAAGCTTGCAGGAGGCACAAGTACATGTCACTTTACAGACATTTTGGAAATCCTCAACAGTGACTGGACGCTTATCTTCCCATCCTCTTGTTGCCTGCAAATATTGAATAGCAACATTATGTTGTCACTAACCTTTAGTGTTAGCCTTGACAGCTTTAGAAATCTTTGGTGGTAATGGTTCCTGTAAAACAAAAAGCAGCAAATGCTCAAGGTGAAATTCAAAAGGTACACTGAAATAAAAATAAGTTCATCATGTCCCTACCTCCTCATCATCAGACGACATTTCCCTACAAATGAAAGAAAAAAGAAATTAAAAAATTTCTCACAAAAACATGAATGTGAATTTCACGTATAAAGATTCTTGCTCACAGAAGCCTGACAAAGATAAATCCATACCCTCCTCCCCTAGATGTTTTTCCTCTCCAAAAAATTCATAAAACTGATAAAAATGTTGCATTTAGCAATAAT
>NC_133210.1:32313865-32331365 GCF_958299795.1 Porites lutea
ATATTAAACTCAACCATCCAACCCGCCATCAGTTTCAAATGGTACTCCAACGCCAGTTTTTCGCTCTGGACATGAATGATGCCATCTCTCGCGTAACATCTGCCTGCCACACTTGCGCCTCCCTGAAGTCGTTTCCAAGCTCCTTAGTCAAGCAGTCGTCTGACGACCCCCCAGAGGTCGTAGGCGTCTCCTTCGCTGCCGATGTAATCAAACGCTACCGTCAGCTGATCCTAGTACTGCGAGAATGCACCACTTCCTTCACTGCTTCCTGCTTAGTACCTGACGAGAAACACGATACCCTCCGTGACGCCCTCACACAGCTAATTGTCGGCCTCCACCCACTTGACGGCCCAAGAGCAATTATACGTGTAGATCCCTCCCCTGGCTTTCAGTCCATGGCCAACAATGACTCTCTCAACCACCTGAACGTAACAATCGATGTCGGTCGCGTTAAGAACAAAAACAAGAACCCAGTCGCTGAGAAGGCTGTCCGTGAACTTGAGGAAGAGCTCATCAGACAAGAGCCCGGTGGCAGACCAGTAAGTGCAGTTGGTCTTGCTCTCGCCACTGCCCGTCTTAACTCCCGTCTTCGCCTTCCTGGCCTATCATCTCGCGAGTTGTGGACTCAACGCAATCAGTTCACCCACGAACAGTTGCCGTTGTCTGATTACGACCTCATACTTGGTAAACACGAGCAACGTTCCACTAACCATGCCCCCAGTGAGAAGTCTAAGAACCCCCGCGGTCTTGTTCCAAACACGCCTTCACTACAGGTTGGCGACATTGTATACCTCATTTCCGATAAGGACAAGTCTCGCGCGCGTGATCGCTATATTGTGGTTTCCATCGACTTCCCTTGGTGCTTCGTTAAGAAGTTCAGTGGTTCACAACTGAGGGCCACCTCCTACAAAGTCAAGTTGTCCGAGTGTTACGCTACTTCTCCCTCCGTTATAGTGGCCGATCATTCTGGTCCTCCGGCTTCTCAAGACCAGGATGATGAGCCTTCTCCGGTAACCCCCGCTGTGCCTGCTGCCTCAGTATTACCAGAGTCACCTCCTCCCGCGCCGCCTGAGCTTACCTCGGTACCGTCTGACGAGGAGCAATTCCCTTCGTCCACGTGTGATGACACTACCGTTGAAGCCTCCATTGGCGTTCCCTCACTACCTGTTCTACAGGGGGAGCCCAGCACCAGTGCGACAGCCCCAGATCAGGCCCTGCCGTCCTGTCCCAGTTCTTCTCCTGAGACTCCTGGACCAAGACCTCAAAGACAGCGCAAACCACCTTCGTACTTACATGACTATGTTAGATTTTAGCCTTTGCGTCGTTACGTTTTATCCTGCAGCGATAAGTTTTAACTTGCAGTGACTGTTAGGCCTTAGTCTGTTTGTTATCAGGTTTTGTTTTCCATTATGACACTATATCTTTCGTCTCGGTTCTAACCTTTTAGGTAGTTTGCATTCATTTACGCGGAAGAAGAGGTTGCGCCAACAGGCAGTGCCTGCGGCATTGTGTTATATTGTATGCGCGCGCCGGTTTTCCCTCGTGTGTGTGATTATCGCATCCATCTTGTTGTACGAGCGATTCCGTTGACATTAAAGCTGTTAGAGTTCCTTCGTTGTGACGTTCCTGTCTCCTCAACATTGGCGCAGCTTCTATTAACTGAATCGGCTTTGTGAGGGTAATCTATTCAACTTGTCAGAGCACAAAAATCCTATTTCTGTGGATTGTACGTGAAATACAAAAAGGAGGGAAAAAATCAATGATTGCAAGCTGTGGTGATTTTACAGGCATATATCAAAGTGTACCTTTAAAAGGCAGAGTCTTGTACCTGTCTTGATATAAAGTAACTTTTACTGTAGTAAACTCAAAAAAACTTTACCTTAGCTTTTTGTTCTGTTACAGAAGTGGAAGGCCCTAAGATGAAAATACATCCACTTTAGCTTATACATGTCATGAATATAGGATGTAGTAGAGTATCAGTTTGTCTATTCACGTAAGTAAACTACCTCTAGAGGAATGACTTTCAACTTCGCCATTCACTGTTCTGCTAGCTGAGCTTTTCTTATCATTATTTGCTACTCCATTCACACCGTGAGGAACTCTGTGGACACCACCGTCTGATTGACGCTTAGCAGCTGAACAACAAATATGGCTCCACCTGCAATAAAGACAAACAACAAAACCTTTTTTAATGACAGCTTACACACATCTCTGTACACTGCTTAGTCATGTCTACCGTTAGGAATTTAAGCCAACAAAGGTCGTTTGTGTTTAAATCAAACTCATGATATGTATAGATAACAAACCTGTTGTCCTCAGTATTATGCTGCTGTTGTATGTCATAGTCAACTGTGAATAATGTATTGGAATCCTAGAAATAACACACACTTAATGAATAACCACCCATCATTGCAACTTCTCTACACTATAGATGTGCTTTTTGAACCTTTCAGGTGTTACTTTAGGTGTTAAAGTGTTCTGTAACCTGGTAGTTACTTTTTGTTGCCTCAAACAAAAAAATGGTCTGTAGCCCCGGGGGGGGGGGGGGTACTTTAGGAATTTCTGTGTGGGGATGTGCCGCTGGTACCCTGGAACCCTTGACCTATACCAGGGCTAGTTCAGCTGAATTTTGCTACCCTATACTAGAGTAAACTCCCCAAATTCCCCCTATCCTAGATTAGCTGTTTTCCAGAAACTACTGAGGTCACTAGCACAGTCTAGTCAAAACAAAGCCTTATACCACAGTCCCTAGTCTAGATATCTTCAACCAACTGATCAGTTTCTTGAAAAATGATACCCTATTCTAGATCCAAATGCTCTGATTTATATACCCTATCCTAGAGTAAACTGCATGAAAACCATACCCTTCACAGTGGCACATACCTATTTAGCCCATATATGGCAGTACCCCCCTCCCCTCCCCAGGTCTGTAGCTTTCCAGACATGGTTTGTGACTGGAGAACGAAACAATAGATAATTCAACACAAACAATACCCAAGGGCAACTAAAAGTCTGGTACTTCCTCCTCACTCCTGAAAATGGCTGGGCCATCAACTATTTTCAATCATATACCTCCCCCCCAACCTCTACTTCCACTACCACCACCCCTTCATGCATTCCTCATCCCACCCCCCCCAAAGAAACATCTTTGACAGCAGTAAGATTACCCATATTGTATAAGCTTCCCATTATTCTTCGTAGAAGTAAAGACACAGAATACATCTTACTTTTAATCTACATTTTTGCACACTGTAAATGTGTAATGAAGTCACAGGAGAGAATGTCTTTTTAGTCTCTGAAATAAGAAAATATATAACAGTTTACCTCGAGTATGCCTTATAAATACATGCATTTTGATAATGGAAATAACTGAGCACGGAGACTGATGGTTTGCTTATAATATACCTTCAAGATCTTTATCTTGGGTTATGACATAGCGTTGAACCTACGGTATAACAAAATGTAGTTAACCACAACGTGATCAAGTATAGTTAGAAGCTTTCATGTTGAAGCCTCATTCTGATCTAACTGTGCTCTAATACAATGAAGCGGGTTGTAAGTGTTCAGCTAAAAATATCATAGTATTATTTTCTTTCCTTCTTATTTTTGACTTTTTTTTATCATACCATCACTACCGAGTATAACAAGGAATACAGCTTACTGTATCTCCATCCAGTAAACATCTTCCACCAACAATGTATGTAATGGTGAGTTGAGAAGAAGATTTTTGTGACTTTTGCTTCTGTATGAAGGCATAAAGCATTCTGAGGACACAAGGAAAAGACTAAGTTAGTTATATCCAAGATGGAAAGTATTTTGACAGGTAAATGTTGTGAGTCAATGTTTATTTTAAGGGCTATTTGGGAATCTGCTTTAAATGCATCCTTCCCACATAACAATACTATTAATACAATACATATCATAGCTGTAAAATGAAAATTTGTCTTTCACAGCTGTGGTATAAATCCTGAAATCAAACATTTTATATCAACCCTCACTTAATAAGCAATCTGCTACTGCTTTAGAGCCTGGTCACATGGTGATTTGTTAACCCTTTGGCTCCTGCGCGTGCTTTTAGGTGCGTTTCCAAATAAGATGCACATTTTGTCCCAAAAAGACTCCAAAAGGCTCCATATTTTGTCAAATGACACTTTACGTTGCTTATATGAAGTTGTTTATTGTATGATTCAATTTGGCAATATTTCCTCACCGTGCTAATGATAAACTTTAAAAATGACGTCAGACATGAATGGGGTTGATTGAACTATATTTGAAGCACCAGATTTTAGGGATGATCTTCAGGTTAAGTGAAGATTAGTCCGATTACATAGACAAAGATACTGGCAACAATTCAGAGCCACACACAGTGTGGTGGTCAAGAAAATATGGAAGAAAGAGAGTAAGCGGGTGCTTTGGTGGCCACAAGATGTACAGTCTCAACTGTAAGAGACAGCTTAAAGCAAACAGCTTTCCCAAAAAATATTAACTTCATAAATATATATATTTTTTGAAAGCCTGATATGTCTACTTTCTAAATATGTATGATTATAGGTTTTTTTTACCTCAAAGGGAACTTTTGAGATGTTATTTAGTGTATGTATGTCAAAAATGAAGCAATATTACAGAAAAACTCAGGAGTCAAAGAGTTAATGGACAGTAATTCAGATTTGAAAACCCATGCTAACATAAGACTTTCTTCTGCTGCACTGCATATCAGTTTTGCTCCCTAATCAGAGCTGCTATTGAATTTTTAAAAAATCATATATACCCTAAAGGGGGTTATAAATATCATCTCCATGTTACATATGTAAGTACTGGGCAAGCCCCCCCCCCCCCCCCCCCCCCCCACTACCCCTTCAAACCCACCCCTAAAACCCACTGAAACAAAAGTCAGTGATTGGCACTTTCTTTTTTCTCTTTTTTTCCTTTTTCCTTTTTTTTTTGGAAAAATTATAACGATTATTAACTTTTTTTTTCCCTCATGTACTGTGTACTTTGAGCGTAGAGGGCGGGTGAGACTTGTAGACTGGCAGGTAAACGTGGTAAACATTGTTGTGAAATGCATTAACAGATTCCCTGTCATTAATTACACTTTTAGAAGACTTTAGAAGTTTAGGGATAGGGAACCTGTTTAAGCATTTCACAACAATGTTTACCTCGTTTACCTCCCTCTACGCCCGTGGTAAATTGTCGCCCCCTTTTGAGATAGCTTACTGTTTTGCCTTGTTTGCTGGCACAGACAAAGTACGACTTAGCCATTTATAGGTGACCTAAAGAAAAAAAACCGGAGAAAATATTACTCAACATAAATATAAATCTTACTAATACTCAGATTAAATATTACTGATAAATTCAAGTCAATTCACTCACAATTTTTTCTTCATCATTCACAAACTCATCGAGATTTGCCAAGTAAAGCTCTTCTTCGTCCGCCATGTTGATTTCCCGCCAAATTTTGGCGCATTCACTCACAAGCATCACCGCTGCCGTTTTGTGCTGACTCATTTCGGAGCTCATTTCTAGTCCTTTTCGATCTTCAAAAATGGCGGCCATCTCTCCTTCGTTATTCCACAAAATAGCCAGTGTTTCTGGAGCACTTGCCATTGCATTAGGAGCCTATGGAGCTCATGGTATTTTTTTGGCTTAAATTATGCCCATGTCCTTGTTTTTAACCACTTTCAGTGGTGAGACTGAACACACGAGCGACAAGAAAATTTCTTGTATGGTGCTGTCAACTGTCAATCACAAATTGCTGAACACCATTTACAGACAAACCATCATATTGACTTGGACTCTATTCAACAGAATACTACCAACTACTTACTTTAGAGAGCTGGTTTACTAACTTAGAAAAAAACGCCGCTGAATCGTAGTCAACCGTTACCGTACCAGCTTCTAACAAAAGACTTGTTGATGAACTGAAGGAAACTGGTTATATTAAAAGTGCCTGGAAAAACTGACAGTTTTACTAACAATACCACCGTTATAATTTTGACAAAAGATGGATCAAAAGGCGCTTCATTTCTCTGGTCTTCATATTTATTATTAATATTATTAATATTTAATTGTTAATTATTATTATTAGTATTTATTGCAATTTAATTGTTATTAATAACTATTATTGTACCATACATAACCAACTTTGAGGCAACAAGAAGTTACATAGTTTTTCGTAGGTCTCATGGTTTTTTTTTTATTGCAGCATCATCAATGAATCAAGAATCTGCAAAGAAATTTAAGGAGGTAGAGAATTAATAGCTTCTAAGAAAACCTGTTACCCATCAGCAAATCAATAGATGAGGTTAGAATGGATTGACAGTTGTGGTAGATTTTTCCCACTTTAGAGCGGTTTTCACTTGACTGTCGAAAGTAATTGGTTTTGGTTTTGGTTTTGGTTTTACTACGCCCTTTGGTTGGCTAGTGTATTTACTTTGGTTTTGGTTTTACGACAGTCAAGTGAAAACCACTCTAACGGCTCCCCTGATCATGTTTGGTCTTCATTTTGATATCACGTTACCAAAAATGTGTGAATCTACTTGTTGAAAATGTGGTCACTGCTATACCCTGGTTGAAAAACTCTCTACTGGACAAGCAATGACTTGATTAGTTTTGACTTGGGTACTTAAGTGTGGTTCACACCATTAACCATTTTAAAATTCCTATTGGTGGATATCGACAAATTTCTCCTTAAAATCTCACTGCTTTATCAGACATGTAGGTATCAAGAGAAAAAGAAATTATAACTCGCTGTGAAACACACAAAACCATGAACACCAGAAATATTCATGGAATGTTATCGTTTTGCAAAGAGAAAGCCAATAAGGTGTGAGAAACTTAAACCGCAAACAGCAACAGTAGTTAGTTTGTGGTTTTTTGGTTTGTTCACATGTCCTGAACTTCATTGTGATTGGTCACTACACAATCAACATTCCTAAAATTTTTCAGGTATTCATGGTTTTCTGAGTTTGACAGTAAGATATAATCAGGGCTAAAAAAAACTTGAATTCCAACTTCTCCCTTGGGTAAGCAGCTCTCACATTTTGCTGCCTGGAGCCACTTCTTGCTTGTTTTAGTTAATGATTTTGTTAGAGGATGTCTTGCCTGGACTCTTGCCCATTGGCCAAGTAGGCTGTAAAAGTTTCTTGCCCAGCAAGAAAATCTACTTGTCCTGAACTACCAGACGGCACTTTTTAGGAGCCCTGTATACTGATATGATTTTTAAGCAATTTCTCCCTACCTTTACCATGAGAGAATATGCAGATGGAAATTGTACTTAATTCTATTAAGACCATGAAGTATAGAGTCAGTTTTTGGAACGTTTTAAATGTTTTATATCTGTTTTTTGTTATCAGTCATTCATGACAGGAAACCTCTACCATCACCTCCATAACCTTGCGTTATTGGCCGTCCCTTTTGCCAAAAGACCAATTCTGGTAAGAAGAAACTCATTTATTATTTTACAAAAAATAAAATTCATATCATTTAAAACTTTTCATACATTTACTCAGACTCTTTTTATCTCTTATGTTCTGTAATAGTATGGCAGTCTAATGTGCGCAGGGATTCTTTTGTTCTCGGGAAGGTAGGGAATATGTATATTGGTATATTGTTGAAATTAGACTCAATAATATAGTGCAACACTTTACATGGCGCACTTATTTTCGTCGAATTGAAGCCTGAAACCACCTATCCTGCAAGCAGAAGTTTTACTCTTGCATGGCTTTTAACTTTTACCAAGTCCAGCATGCAAAGAAAGTGGTGCCCAATAGCCCAGGGCTGGTGGATTTTGCTACTGGGCTAATGAATTCTGTTCTCAACTTGCACGACGGGCAGGTAAAGTTTTTTGGGGAATTCACTGTAATCAATCCTGCTCATCAATAAATTTTTTTCAGGCTATTTAAAGTGAATCTTGGGCTGGTACATTCTAACTACAACTTGCCCAAATGGCAAGCTGTAAAACTGGCTTTCTTTGCGCTCTGAAGTCATTCATGTCACTTGTCAGTCACATAGTTGGTTTGTTTTATATGCTCCAGGAGAAAGGGGTGTATAAAAATAAAACAAACAAAACGACTGAGAAGCGATGTGGACAACTTCCTAAAAGCTAAAAGCCGTGCATGAGAGAAACCCCTGCTCACAGGGTAAAAACCACCTAGAACTACATTTGTTGTAGGACTTGTTAGATAATCAGTTTATATTGTTAAAAACAACTCTGAAAAAGAGCAGGAGAATTAAAGAAGTCATTCAAACCATGCTTGGAGTACATGATTTCCTGGTTCAGGCTAGAGATACACACAAGAAATCATGTAACTTTGACAAGAAAATTCGAATAAATATCTTGCTCCATTACGCACCTGCACTTATATTAAGGATTACTGGCTTTTTGCAAAGTGTTTCCTGCAGGAGTGAATCCAAGTAAAAGCCTGGCAAACAGGCAAAAATCGAAAAACAAGTCAAAAAAGAAGGATCAAGCTTGCAATGTCTCGTTCTTGTCCAACACTCGATATATTACCTTCTGCACGTGCCAAAACCCCCAAAGCTATTTTTTTGCACTAGAAACAAGGCAATACTGACCTTAGAAAGCAAAATAATGCAGCTACTGCAGAGCCCCTCGCTTTTTTGGTTTTCCTTTCCATTCACCTACGCTTTTCCAAGTCAAGGCATATTTTCTTTTTCAGTTGTTACATTGTTGGAATAACACGGGACAAGTCATTTGGAAAGTTAGCTCCTGTGGGTGGATATCTTCTCATGGCAGGATGGCTAACGTTTGCCTTTTAACAGCCGCGAGTTGAATAACCTCCGAGGGGCGAAGCCTTGCTTGGGTTTTTTATCACTAAACAGAAGCTAGACAGGGTGTAGTGAAATGCGCTAGCGATCAGTTTAAACACTGTTCGAATTTAGCAGTATAGGCCACATATGATTCTTAATAAACGAACTGCCTCCGATCGTTTTTGCCTAATATTGTTTTTATGCTAAGATTCAAATGTTTTTGTTCTTTTTTTTTTTGCCGTCAAGGAAAACAGTTCTCAATTGCTTTTTCTGCTAAATAGTCGTCCAAAAGACTCTCAAAAGCTTATGTTTAGTTAACTAGGAAACGTTGTTGCAACATTATTGCGCGCGAGATGTTTTAAATAATGTTTTTCGCGGCGGAAATCATACGTAGCGGACGCAACACCTTCATTTTTTAACTGCATAAAAAGAAACTTGTTTCTTGCAGGCGATTGTCGTATTTTACGAAGGACGGTGCATCCTAAGCTTTGCTTTCCTGTGGCATGTACAAGCAAAAAAAAAAAAACAGAAAAAACCAAGATTCATGTGTCAGGGACTTCCATCTGCCCTTCCCCTCCTCTTCTTGTTTGTTTGTTTTTTTTTTAGGGGAATTTCTGGTGAGTTTTCGGGCAGTGACAAATAGACCTTGGCACGGTTTTCGACGTCATCTTTACGAGTAGGCAAACGCGTAAGAAATTACTGTGTTTGTATGAGAATCTAGTGTAGAATAATTTCCGTAGAACGGCTGATCTGAAAAAATATGAATTGTAAACTAAAGATTCACTCCTAAGGATCCTACTGAAAAAAAAGAAGACCTATAACCACTTTTTAAAATTTTCTATACATTTGTCTGTAAGAAAGTCCCGGGAAAAGTTACAGGCAAATACATGGAAAATCTGAAGCAGGCGTCTGGAGAAATTTAAGCACTGGTAGGTACTCCCCCCAATTTTTTTAGTACAATCCTTTGCTTTGTAGCTTAAGTTTACAATTGATATTTTTTCAGAACAGCCGTTTTACGGAAATTATTCCACATTAGATTCTCATACAAACACTGTAATTTCTCACACGTTTTGCCTACTCGTCAAGATGGCGTCGAAAACTGTGACAAGGCCTATTGGAAATTGCTTGTATAACTTTTTTTCTTAAGACTGTTGACTTCACTTTCGAATTGTCAAGCGGACATGAATTATTTGTATTCTCATTTCTCGTTTCGTGTTGAGCATCACTGAAAATGAAAGTTTTTAATACGAACTTTGCGTTCATTACTTTATTTTGCTGGCGTTTCCCCAATATTTGTACCGGTGAGCTGGTGCCGGGTTGTAAATGAAATTTTTCCCAAATTTCAATAAAAATAAAAAGCAATTTCCGAGAAATTCAAGGCTGAGTCATCGTTTAACGTTTAGTGAGATATGAATTGAAGTTTGTTTAAAAACAACTCCGTATTAGGAATTTTCAAATGATTTTTATGGGCGTTGAATGTTATGGCTGTCAACAAACAAAGAAACTTTACTTCCCGTTCTTCTCGGAAGGTAATTTACTTCATCTTTCTTGGAACTCCCTTTTACATCTAGGTGTTTTTAAATTTAATTTCCTTCAATGCGAAAGCTTTGGGCATTTCTTTCGATTGGAGCTAAATATCGCTGTAATACCTTACGACATTTTTCGCTCCTGTGTGCATATTGGTGATTCCTTGACTTTACGGTGTCAGATCTCAGGGCCTTCCCCGACTGACGTCAGATTCGATTCAGAACGTGCTAAATTTAGCTGTGGCGGTAAGCGCGTCGGAGAGTCTTTCTATTTGTTTTTAATGCGACAGTGTTAGCATGATTAACTTAGAAAATCCGTTGATCCGGAATTGTTCTTGTGATCTAATACTTCGTCGAAGCAGCTGGAATGAAAGAAACCAGTAATGAGTAGTACTGATGGATCTAAACAAGGCGAGTCTTTACCAACAGACGAGAGCAAGGCAAGTGCTTGAGATTTCTCGTTTTTGAAAAAACTTTTACTAAAATGTTTCAGTTAGTGATACTATAACATTGTATGTCGCTTTATATTATGCTTATAAGATGTTATTTGCAATTTTGGGGGTCAAAATCAGGTCCAACAGCCACTGAATTGTAGCTTATTTGCACATATTCAACTGTGCGTGTTTAATTTGGTGCGGGTTTGATTAGCTTTCTTCTCGTCGAGGCGATAACTAACTGCCTTCTGTCTAATATGATTTCAGGAAGTGAATTATGTAAACGTCGAATTTACACCTTTTACTGTTCATTACGAGAAAATACGCAATCATTTGCGTGAAACGGCGACCAAAAGTGCGAAGATACATTCATATGGCGCGAAAGTAGGAACATTTGCGCATAAATCAGATTCAATTACGATTTTTGCATTTTAATCAACATTCAATAACACTTGTGGCCATTCATATGGGTCATTGGGCAAACAAAAGAGAAAAGTATACTTTCATTCTAACGCCAACATCAAAGTCATAAACACCATCTTGAAAGTCAATATGGATATACATTAAAGTGCAAACACTATTCATTAACATTTTGAGGACACTGTTTCCAATTCAGTAGCATTCCTGTGGACGACCTTAGGATGGATCATAGTTATTAGAGGAGACCGGTTATGAAAAGCGGCAAACATCAATGATAAAAACAACAGTGCTGCAGTTTATGTTGGAAGCACCCTGAAAGTGCACAAACCTTTGTTTTCTGTTGGCAAATTGTTACGGAATAAATTAATGCAACGTTTTTATTGGTCAATACAATCAAAATGATAGGAATTCTTTTGAACGTTGTGCACTTTCAGGTCCACAAAAACATATAACAAAGGAGTCTGACGGGTTTCATAACCATTCCACTCAATTAACTATGGATGGATGAGACAAACATTAATGCATTTGTACAATCAATTGAGTGTTCTTTACATTTAATATACAAAAAACGATTTTCAATTAAACAATAGAAATTCAAACAAATTTGGCCCGAATTTCAGTCCATTAAATGTATATCCCTCAAAAACCTCGCTATTTAAACATTTTGGGAGATAGGTTTGCATGAAATGGTACCCCTTAGTACATTCGGCTGCGGTCACAATGTCATGTTTCGGCGCAGAGCTTCAAGCACTGCAGCTGTTGTTTCCGAACTCTGCTAGTGGGATTGCTAGGGCTTTGCCCTCATTCCTGTTATACATCTTTGAATTTATTGGACTCAAGATGCCGGCCTTTGGTGTCGCTTTCAGGCATTTTAAATCCTTTTCAACGATGTCGAGGGGGAAAGCATAAGCTGTGTACTTATGGGGTGGGAATGGCCAAAGCTAGGTGGGCTGGCACCCCATCATATACAAAGACCACCTACTTATCGGAATCCATTTTTTCCTCCCCCATGCCAGAAAAAAAACCGACACAGTATTCATTACTCCAGCAGCTGCCGAGGAAAACATTTGATAGGTGATATTGCCATGGTCAAGTTTCGTCCTCGTTGGCCGCACACTCAGTGGTACGCCCTCCACTCCCTGTTGCGCCCCACTATGACATCTGGCCATCTGGGGTAACTGTATAGACGCAGCTGTCGACAGCCACGTAGTGGCAAAGTAGGGCGTAATTCTTTAAACAAATTCAGGCCAATTTTTGGGGGGAATTGGTATTGTTTAATTGAAAATAGATTTTTGTATATTAAATATAAAGAACGCTCAATTGATTGTACAAGCGCATGTTTGTCTTATCCATTCTAAAGCTATTTTTCTCTTTTGTATGTCAAATGACTCAAATGAATGCCCAAAAATGTTATTGAATGTTGATTTACATGCAAAAATTGTTATTGAATCTGATTCATGCGCGAATGTTTGCTTTTTCGTGCTAAAGAATGTATCTTTGCGCTGTTGGTCGCCGTTTCGCGCAAATGAATGCGTATTTTCTCTTAATGAACAGTAAAAGGTGTAGTCACTGATAAAATTTCTTCGGCAACTTCTGGCTTATGACAAGAAATGAAAACTGTTCACTGACTCTTCAGACAGGGTGACAGGGGGGGAGTATTAAATGCGCAAAGTTGACAAGCGGGAGGGATGGGGAGTGGTTGGAGGAATAACCTCGGAAGAGGGAATGAAAGCTGAACAGGAGTTATGCTGTTTTGATCAAGTGGCAAATTGCTGAATTGATTTAGGTTGTGTGTTTTGCCGAAATACTGTCAAAATTGTGTCCAAGGAATCCCCCTGGTCATCGCCATAAGAAAGGGTTCCAGAAAATAAGTGTAAAGCTTGAGAGATGCCTTAAATACAAATGATCCAAGCTTAGGGGCATTATGAAATGCATAAATTAGTTTTCACTAAGATCCCCCAGATCTTCACTTCAAGTAGTACTTAGAACCAAAGTTTGTGCCAGCTACCAAATTACATTAAATGTTAAATATGGAAAAGGCAAATGGTATCACATGAAAATACTGCTGAAGAGGATAAATTAGGATGGCCACATCACAGAGTTTCCTCCAGACATGGAAGTCAGGGTAACAGAGGTAAGCAATCAGGGTAAATTAGTCCGCAAGCTTTGAAGAACTGATTATAATATTATTATAATAATATTTCACACAGTGAAAGTGATAGAAACCATAACAATGTCATGTTTTGTTACAGGAAAAGTTAAGTGAAGCCCTGTTCTATTGTGGAGAAAAAGGAAATGTTCAGAGATGTAAAGAGCTACTCCGTAATGGTGCAAACGTGAACTGGAAAGCTGGTAGAAAACTAGTAAGTGCATGTTCAACTTATTCAACTGACTTAATTAGCCTTCCCTATGATCATTTTTTGTCTGTCATTTTTGCATATGGGTAATAAGTGGACACACTGGATTGAAAGACTGATACCAAATTTTCACAGTTTTGTGGTTTTGGGGAAATATTATGTTAACAAAAATATTGATAAGTAAGTGAGGTTGAATATTTGTCCATGTGAGTGTACATGTAGTCCTGAACAGGTGAATTGTTACTGCTGATCTGTAATTAATCAGATTAATCTTGTATTCACATACTCAGTGGTTCAGGACTCCATTAATGCAAGCTGCCAAGTCTGGCATGACAGAGGTATGTCAGCTGTATTTGAAGCATGGCGCTGATGTCAATACGTTTACTGAGGTATGTTTGGAGAGGGACTAATTATTTATTATGTCATACTCAGGGCTCCCGGAATTATGCGTGGATGCGAAATCGCATAATTTGGCTCTTAGCGCATAATTCGCATGATTCCGAAAAGTACGCCTAATGGTACATAATTTTCGAAAATTTTGAAAAATCTATTAACTAGCTATGTTTTTTTCATACCTTGAGAGATGCATGGACATTTTTTTCCCGTAAAATTATATAGTCCATTAAATTTTTTGCAGCAAATAGCCACTGCTTCATTGCAAAAAGCGTTCACAAATATTGCAAATCAACAAGGCATTCCAGGCATTCTATGCTGCTTTTATATAACACGTGCCATGATTGGAAGAAATGTAACCCATCACAGCTTTGAATTGAAAAAAAGCGCCTTGCTTCTATCTATTTGGCGGCAAAACCACTTTCTTTCTCGTGTTTTCGCTTTGAAAGTGGATAAGTTTGTATTAAAAGTAAAACCAAAGAAAAAGCCATGTAGCATTATACCACAAGAGCGGGCTAAGCAGTATCCTGGGAAGTTCCACGCAGATAACAATCTCCTATTTTGTTCAACTTGTAATGTTGTTGTGGATCACCACCGAAGGTCAGTTCTTGACAAGCACCTTTCAGCTGTTTCACACATCAAGCGAATGGATGAATCCTCTTCGAAGTGAGCAAAGCAACAGACATCAAAGACTTCATTCAAGTGCAAAACTCCAACTCATGAAGACAAAGTAAAAGTCTGCCATGAGTGGATAAGGGCATGTGCTGCTGCAAACATACCGCTAAACAAATCAGAAAATCCTACAATGCATGAATTTCTTCTCTCCCATGTAGTCAATGATGGGGCAATCCCTATGAGCACATAGCTTCGGGACCACCTATTAGATGTTTATGAGTTGGAAAAGGAAGAACTTAAGCAGAAAATACTTAATTTGTTGACTTACTGACTTACTTTGTCTTACTTGATTTGCAAACATTTAAAATTTTTGCTTAAAGTATTGTGCAATATTGCACAATTAGCACAATTCGCGCATAATTCAGGATTTGTGGCGCATAATTCGCCAAAGAATGGCGCATAATTTCCTAAAAAAAATCGCATAATTCCGGAAGCCCTTCATACTGCACCAGATAACTGTTCATGTTGGCAGAAAAAAGCTATCTGTTATAGTGTAAAACATCACCTAAGAAATAAACCCATTGCATACAAATTTATACATATTTTCCCTGTCTATATGCTTGTCACTTCAATGTAGGAGCTAGGGTTCCATAGTATTGTGGAAGCACCATTAAAATAATTCTGGAAGTGCAGTTTCAATGTATAAACTAATTTATTCACTGATATTATTTGATTCTTAGAGCCATTTCACAGCAATCATTTTAGCAGCCCGATATGGACACAGTGAAACCTGTAAATTACTGTTGTCCAAAGGAGCAAACATCAACAATCAAACAAAGGTAAAGTAAACCCTATTATTTTGTCAACCAAAGAGCATGCAGGCCTTTTTCACCAGAAAATGTAGCACTGTTATCGTTATTGAGGGAGGTTAAGACCTCTCCTGATTGCAAAATCCTAAAACTTCTAACATTTGATAACTTGTCCCCGCCACTACAACACTCTCACGAATACTCATTGTAGAATGACCATGGTAACCATGTTTTCCCCCAACTTGATGCTGCCTCACGCGTGAGCACTACCTGCTATTGAGAAAATCTCGTACTCATAGTCGTTCTCGTCTTAGAATCTAAAGCTCTCTGATGTGAGAGCTGCTTACCCAAAGGACAAGCTGGAATTCAAGGTTTTTTCAGCCCCTGAAAGGGCCTTGAAAATGTGGTTGTATTTGTAAGAAGGGTCCCGTTGTTACTGTAGAACCAATAATATTGCTTTAAATGTGAGTAGAAGTGGTCTGAATAAATACCTGAAGGAAATAAATGTTACAGGTCAAATTTAATTTCAGGTTAATTTTGTTTTAACCTAGTCTCCCTCGCAGCCATTTTTTGGATGTCACACAACGCTCCCCCAAAAGAACGGATCGCGATAAAAAACTATATCTGATTGGACGAGTCTCAAACGCTGAGTCTGGCGCGAAAAGGTTCATAAAAATGGAACCCTAGCTGTGATTGGCCAGTTTGGAGAAAGGAATGTAGTTCGGATGTAAGCAGCTGTTCTTTTGGGGGAGCGTTGCATGACATCTAAAAAACGGCTGCGAGGGAGACTATTTTAACCTAGATCGATTCTCAGTTTCCCTTGACTCCTTATAGCCCCAGGAGACAATGGAAAACAAGAATGCTCTTACAGCGGTGTTCAGTCTTGTTTGCTTGGAGATTAGATCGAGAAATGAGGAGGCGATTAATTCTACATGAAACAGTATTTACTCGCTAAAGGTTTTTTATTTCCTACTTTATGGACGTCAATACTTTTTATTTGTTTCTGAATTGATTTAGTGCGCATGTCAGCGACAACCAGAAATAAGTCTGCAGTTGCAGGCTACGCAGATTCTAGGGCCTCAATTTCAGAGAAATTACATCATTGCCAGAGATCAAAAAAGTGATATTTTACATGGAACGTCATTTCAATCATCGCCGAAAATAAACTGCTTGCCCATCACAAGAGCCATTTGCATACAATGAAAGTTTACAACACCCAACCATCTCAGTTTTGCTAATTAAGTTTGTTATTTTTTTTCGACCACTCAGTAGTGTTCACTTGTTCCAAAGTAATCAACACTTTCAAGCGTTAGAATTCATGGACCGACACATTTCGCAAAAGCTCTAAATTCAATCTTTGCTAAGCTTTCTTCACAAAACATGTGTGGCTTCGATCGCGCAACGATTCTTATTCTCGGCTTGCACCGTCACGCAATGAAAAATAAAAATGCAGACCATTCAATACAGAAGGACTAGAATCTGGGAAATGAAAAAAGATAAATATACAAAAACCCTTGCCAAGAATTAGGTCTGTGAAATATTTCAATTGCGCGATATTGGGAAAAACGGTTTACCTAAATTTATAAAGCTTTGTATGGAAACGCCATGTTGGACTGTCCCTTTCAGGAACACCAATATGGCCGCCGAATACAAACAGAAACATCTGTTTTTGAGTTTTCCTACTAATGCGTGAATTCTTTGCTTGAGGAACTCATAAAGATTACAGTAATATTTATTCTGAGGCAAGGAATGTTTAGATTGCAAAATCTCCCAAAATCGGTAATGTTTTTAACCCACATAAGAGCTTTCCCGGCCGCCAGCTAAATGCCGCATCACGCAAAAGCCTGGAAATTCAAGTGTCCTCTCTCGCAAAACGAAGAACCCTTTCGAACCAAAAACTTGTTTATGTAAAGATGTTTAGGTGCTGTAATACCTCGTGAAGGTAGAAAGTCAGAAGAGTCGATAGTTTCTTAGTTTGATTTTTGGTGACGTCACGTGCAACCCAAGAATTCCCAGTTTCCATGGTCTCTGCTAGGAACTCCTGGCACAATGACCCTCCTTTTGTGTCATAAATACGAAGAAAAACGTATTGCTGATTAAGAGTCTTGTGCTTACGCAAGCGAGACTAATGAGAATCAACCCAGGTTTAAAAAATTTAACCTGGAATCAAATTTGACCAG
>NC_133210.1:32336365-32371365 GCF_958299795.1 Porites lutea
AGGAAATGAGGTAGGAACTGTGACGTTCACACCAGGAAATGAGGTAGGAACTGTGATGTTCACACTAGGAAATGAGGTAGGAACTGTGACGTTCACACTAGGAAATGAGGTAGGAACTGTGATGTTCACACTAGGAAATGAGGCAGGAACTGTGATGTTCACACTAGGAAATGAGGCAGGAACTGTGATGTTCACACTAGGAAATGAGGTAGGAACTGTGACGTTCACACTAGGAAATGAGACAGGAACTGTTTATGTTCACACTAGGAAATGAGGTAGGAACTGTGACGTTCACACTAGGAAATGAGACAGGAACTGTTTATGTTCACACTAGGAAATGAGGTAGGAACTGTGATGTTCACACTAGGAAATGAGGTAGGAACTGTGACGTTCACACTAGGAAATGAGGTAGGAACTGTGATGTTCACACCAGGAAATGAGGTAGGAACTGTGATGTTCACACTAGGAAATGAGGTAGGAACTGTGACGTTCACACTAGGAAATGAGGTAGGAACTGTTTATGTTCACACTAGGAAATGAGGTAGGAACTGTGATGTTCACACTAGGAAATGAGGTAGGAACTGTGACGTTCACACTAGGAAATGAGGTAGGAACTGTGATGTTCACACTAGGAAATGAGGCAGGAACTGTGATGTTCACACTAGGAAATGAGGCAGGAACTGTGATGTTCACACTAGGAAATGAGGTAGGAACTGTGATGTTCACACTAGGAAATGAGACAGGAACTGTTTATGTTCACACTAGGAAATGAGGTAGGAACTGTGATGTTCACACTAGGAAATGAGGTAGGAACTGTGATGTTCACACTAGGAAATGAGGTAGGAACTGTGACGTTCACACCAGGAAATGAGGTAGGAACTGTGATGTTCACACTAGGAAATGAGGTAGGAACTGTGACGTTCACACTAGGAAATGAGGTAGGAACTGTTTATGTTCACACTAGGAAATGAGGTAGGAACTGTGATGTTCACACTAGGAAATGAGGTAGGAACTGTGACGTTCACACTAGGAAATGAGGTAGGAACTGTGATGTTCACACTAGGAAATGAGGCAGGAACTGTGATGTTCACACTAGGAAATGAGGCAGGAACTGTGATGTTCACACTAGGAAATGAGGTAGGAACTGTGACGTTCACACTAGGAAATGAGACAGGAACTGTTTATGTTCACACTAGGAAATGAGGTAGGAACTGTGACGTTCACACTAGGAAATGAGACAGGAACTGTTTATGTTCACACTAGGAAATGAGGTAGGAACTGTGATGTTCACACTAGGAAATGAGGTAGGAACTGTGACGTTCACACTAGGAAATGAGGTAGGAACTGTGATGTTCACACCAGGAAATGAGGTAGGAACTGTGATGTTCACACTAGGAAATGAGGTAGGAACTGTGATGTTCACACCAGGAAATGAGGTAGGAACTGTGATGTTCACACTAGGAAATGAGGTAGGAACTGTGATGTTCACACTAGGAAATGAGGCAGGAACTGTGATGTTCACACCAGGAAATGAGGCAGGAACTGTGATGTTCACACTAGGAAATGAGGTAGGAACTGTGACGTTCACACTAGGAAATGAGGCAGGAACTGTGATGTTCACACTAGGAAATGAGGTAGGAACTGTGATGTTCACACCAGGAAATGAGGTAGGAAGTGTGATGTTCACACCAGGAAATGAGGTAGGAACTGTGATGTTCACACTAGGAAATGAGGTAGGAACTGTGATGTTCACACTAGGAAATGAGACAGGAACTGTTTATGTTCACACTAGGAAATGAGGTAGGAACTGTGATGTTCACACTAGGAAATGAGGTAGGAACTGTGATGTTCACACTAGGAAATGAGGTAGGAACTGTGATGTTCACACTAGGAAATGAGGTAGGAACTGTGATGTTCACACTAGGAAATGAGGTAGGAACTGTGATGTTCACACTAGGAAATGAGGTAGGAACTGTGATGTTCACACTAGGAAATGAGGCAGGAACTGTGATGTTCACACTAGGAAATGAGGTAGGAACTGTGATGTTCACACTAGGAAATGAGGTAGGAACTGTGATGTTCACACCAGGAAATGAGGTAGGAACTGTGATGTTCACACTAGGAAATGAGGTAGGAACTGTGATGTTCACACTAGGAAATGAGACAGGAACTGTTTATGTTCACACTAGGAAATGAGGTAGGAACTGTGATGTTCACACTAGGAAATGAGGCAGGAACTGTGATGTTCACACCAGGAAATGAGGCAGGAACTGTGATGTTCACACTAGGAAATGAGGTAGGAACTGTGATGTTCACACTAGGAAATGAGGTAGGAACTGTGATGTTCACACCAGGAAATGAGGTAGGAACTGTGATATTCTGCCATGCACCTGTCTGTTAAATATAATATAAGGACATGGGTGATGAACTTTAACGTTCCAATCACTTTTTTAACCTTTGTTAACAGGTGTGGGATGCTGAGAAATGGGCAGAAATGAACAAACATCTGACCATTGTGAAGCTTTTAAAGGTATATTCATGCTCTCTTCGTTTCTGGCCCATTATTCTGTACCTCTTTCTAGGGAATATCAGTGAGTAAGCCCCACACTCACACGGGGCTAATTCACCATGGGGCGCACTAGCAAATGAATTTCTCAAGGAATAACCCATAGGGAGATAACTCACTGCAAGTTGAAATCACTGGCTTTGCTTTCCGGGTACTCCCTCCCCTTGTCTGCTAAAAGGAAGTCCTTTCAAGTAGTACACTCTTTATTAAATGCCTCGTTGTGCAGCTTAATAGATCATGTGACTCCTTCATTACCTACCCTCAAACTACTCTATATATGTACTCTGAGGGCTGTCAGCTCTCGCGGTTAATTTGGGAGACTCCAGGTTTTGAACCGTTTCTCCCAGTCTCCGGATTAGAGTCTGAAATCTCCAGGATAATCGCCGAAGTTTGCCATTTCTTGTAGATTTGACTTTCTGACAATGAAATTTCAAATATTTTGCGTTGTTTGAGCTACCTTACTGTGAACATCGAACGTTTCCTCGCAAACTCTGGTATGCCGTTGTAATTTAAGCATTATTGTGATTGGTAGGAAGTAAACCAATTAGGTCAAATGTTACGATTCCAACAACATCTTTTCCACGCGTTTTTTTTTCACAAATGACATCATGTGTCGTGCATTATGACGTCATCTATCATCCCTTCCCCATCAATTCTCAATATTTGAAGTCGTGGGGGGTTGACAGCCCTGCACTCTCCTTGCCTTTCTTTTGCCATTCAGTTTTTTCTAATTTATCCTTCCTAACCCTCACCTATCCAGATGGGTAAAGCTTTTGACCCAACCAAGCTAAATTGCTTTTCTAGAGCCACAAAGTCCTTTGCTCTTTGCTCAAAGATGGCTCAGACCCGCCTTCTTACGTGACTTTAAATGTCTGTGGTCCTGTTAATGCTGGTAAAACAACACTAATACGAAACCTGCAGTTGAACGCTTTTCAGCGCAGGCGTAGACGCGAGCATCCAGACACCAGTCAGGACATGGCCTCGAGGACTGCTGGGATTGAAGTGGGCATCATAGAAGTGCCTGGGGCAGGCGAGTTTCGTAAAATGGACATGGCAGGACATTCATGGGCATTCACAAGTAATGAGTATTTCATTGGCAAAAGGACAGCCATATCTCTGGTCCTGTTTGATCTGAGTAAATCAGACGACGAAGTCGAGAATGACTTGTTTCATCATCTAGGGATGTTGAAGGCGAGGGAGACGAAACACGGCATTCTTCGTTATCGCCCTGAAGTTGTTCTTGTCGCTACTCACCCTGATACGATAGAAGGAGATCCACGCGTCAGAGCGGACGCCTATTTTCGAATGTTTTTGGAAAGCTTCCAAGCTTACATGAATTTTTATCCCAAAGTGATGGTGGTTAACTGTACAGACCCTAACAACATGGATTTTGACGCGCTGCGGGGATGCCTCAGAGAACTTCGTGATAAGATAATCAAGGTATGCGATAAAAATTATACCCAGATGAAAGAAATGCTCTGGTCACCTCTCCGCTCCCTCATTTGCACGATCACGCTTCCATACGCACGCAAACACACACATTTCATTGACAGCCAACAGCCCATGAAAAAAACATTGATGAGACAAAAGAAATATGAACATGAAAACTGTCGGTCAGTGTATGTTTATTCTTCTGACTTAAGGGCAAAACTACCTTTCCTTCATTAAATGTCTGATTAATTTTATTGTGGTGTTCTTTTTGTTCGTATGGCATGTGTTAAGCAAAGAACGTGTGTGTGTGTTTTTTTTATCTGTTAGAACTCTGACCGGGTGCCTCGTTTGTGTGCAAAGCTGTTGCCTCGCATTCGTGCGCTGGCAAAGAAGAAGTCCTCATTTCCTGTGGTATCCTGGGAACAGTTTGTTAAAGAAGTAAAGGAAATCAACAAAACAGCTGACGAAGACGGAGTTAGAAATGTGGCCTTCTATCTTAATGAAAGTGCAGAGGTAAAAGAAAACTTGGTTCAGCACACATGAATGTATTATAATTTTGAGTTAGCGCCATCTTGCCCGACTCATCGCTTGAAGATGAAAAGTAGCGGATTTAATTCAGTGACTCGTTATCTGTTGTTCATACAGTTTTGAAATCCAGTCCAAAATACCTGTTCTGTTTATAGTTTTCCGGATATTCCAAACCCTATATGTGTCTCTTGTTGTCAGTAGTGTATTACCACTCTTATAAGTTCCCTTCGAACATATTTTTGAAACACGTATGTGTGTAGGTTACGTAAGGCTTTTTTTTCTGCGATGCACACATCCCCTCTCGGGGGAGGCGTGGGGAATCCCATATGAAGGTGATAGGGATGCTCGTCATCTCGACTAGAGGTATAAAAATTTACAGATTTTGGTTCCACTTAAGTTAACGCTATCAGGATGGAAAGCCAATATATTTACCATAAAGGAATTGCTTAGGGATGTACTTTAAGAAATATCTGTAAGTAAACTATCATAGTGTGTTGGGGTATAGTCTCCTTTAGGGGTCAAATAAAGCCTGAAGCACGCCTAGATTGGGACAATTTCTGAAGATCAATCCCGTCTCTGTCATATGGGAACTCCCTAGCTTCCCCGAGACGGAACTTTACTTCCCTTCCTTTTGGTATCCGGTCCTCCTGGGGTAAGACCATCGAAATCAGCCTCCTTCTTCCTGAACTCTCTTGCTAGAAAAGATTTGTTGCCGACAATTATATTCCAATCGTTTTATTAAGGACGTCTCGTGACCTAAATGTCATCTTATAACAGATTGTGAATGACAATTCACCTGAGCTGCGAGACAAAGTTGTACTAGACGTGAACTGGCTGACGTCCCACATTTTTGGCATCGCTCTGGCGCCAGCAAACTTCCCTCGAACGCTGCGTTTTGACAGACTCAGCGGAATGGTGGGGAAACAAGAACTTGAGAGAACCTTTCGGGAATGTCCTCTCGACCAGCTCGTTGAATTGTTGGTGCGTTTTGAGGTGTGTATACCTTGGGATGAAGAAAAGCTCATCTGTGAGAACTACCTCTTTCCAAGTCATTTGGAACAGGATCGCTCAAACCTTGATGATGTCTGGCCGCAGATTGGGATCCCTGGCCTAGACCTTTGTGTTGTTGGTCGAATTTTGGAATGCCAAAACAAAATGGACGCTCTGCCTTTTGGCTTCTTCCCAAAGTTTCAAATTCGTTTGCTGAAGCGGTTTGGGCACAAAAGTCCAGTTTGGTATGGAGGAATCAAAATTGCAGATGACGTAGTGGAGATTCTTGCCACGCTGTCATCAAGTCTTAAAGCTGTTAATATCTGTGTTTGGGCGCCAAAAGGATGCGAAGAGCGTTGCTACGATGCATTGATATTCGTACAAGAGCTAATAGAAGAGCTACTTCTCGAAGTTGCTGGAGGAATCGAATTTGCGCGCAAAGCTCTGAGCATTAAAATGTTCCGCTGCAAACGATTCGAAGGGTACCCTTTAGAAGAGGTGCATGGTGCACTAAGGAAAAATGGACCGAACGCCAGAATTGTCCTTGAAAGCTGTGGTGTGAATGAACTAGCTGTGGACGTCGAATACTGTGGAATAAGGAGATTTGTTTATGCCCCCGACCACATCACTCACATGACTCTTAAGGACCGAAGGGAACTTGCTAGACTCCTGGATGACGACAGAAAATCAAATTTAAGTTCATTGAAAGAGCAACTGCCATTCGGTTCAGTTCCAGTGGAAAATGAAGACACGGCACCTTCAGGTACTGAGACTTGAACAATAGTCACATTTTAATAGTCCTGCCGTCAATGTGTCAGTTTTTGTCTATAATACAGTTGAACCTTTTAACCTCAAGCTTAGCCAAGCGTCCAGTTCCTCTCATATCGTAGGACGGAAGCTTATCAGGCTCTTTAAAAAAATATGGGCGCACGAGGGAGACACGCGAGGGAAGGGCTCACTCTCCCCTCGTGTACCCCGTTTTTTTTTTTCATATCCCTATGAACGCAGGCTAAGATGAGTGTACAACTACAACAGTGTCAAACCTTAGATCCCATGAGCTTGTTAGGTACCACCATGATACGTGTATTAAATAGTTCTCAGAAGAACTCTAATTGGCTCAGCATTATTTTTATTTCGTACACGTCAGATCTTTAGGGACCTTAAGCAACGACGACGACGACAACAACAAGAACGTCAAAGAAAAATTGGTTTTCTGAGCAAAACAACAGCTCTGCACGTGCATCACGCTTTTTAATACATTTCTTTGATGTCCACTGCACGACCACGACGTGAAACCTCCCAATGCGACGTTTTATGGAGGACGTGGTCATACTACGACAAATTTTCCCTTCTTTATTTGAACATGGATAAAGCCCTCAAGAATTCAACTCCAGGAAAAGTCTCCTACATTTGACGAATTGAGCCGTTCCAAATAGACGCTTTAAAGTTTGAAAGGACGTAAATTCAGTTTTTAGTGATATTTTCACTGCTGTCGTCGTCTCGCTGCTTAAGGTCTCTATTCCTGACAAGCAACTTTAGTGACGACATTACTACGCAGATCTAACAGAAAGTGCCGTCATTGCATTAACCACCAAGTACTAAGTGAGGACGTTGTATTTCTACGTTCCGACCGCCTTTTATACATGGTCCTACGAGCCACTCAAGGGGCGGTTAAAGGTTGAACTCTCGACCTTTCAATCAGCAAACCAGTCAGTGTGCCCTATCATCTGTGCTCAGCCATACAAGATAGAGAGATACAGAGAACCTCATAGTCCTTACTTACTTTCTATTCGTTTTATAGGTTTTACCAGTGTGATTCCCAATAGTGAAACAGATCACTATCTCTCCCGTTGCGCTGTTCACACCGAGGTAACGGCCATACTCTTAATCGAAGCACTGGAACGAATGAACCAATACCAAGCTGCCGATGTGGTGGGAAGATGGCTTAGGAACATGGAAATATCTGAGCAGGACACCTCAGGATATAGAACAAGAGGGGAAAGCAGTGCCTCTGAAGGAAGCCCCTTTGTAAGGTCGCGAAGACGCGGAACTAGCGAAGCTTCTGAAAACTGGGATGTGTGTTCGAGGAGTAGAGGGGGTAGTAATGCATCTGAGGGGAGTTCCGGCTTGATGGGATCAGAGAATAGTGTGAACAGTGCAAGGGAAATACCACAGCGCAGATTTGACTCGTCGAGACAAGGCTCTTTCGGAGTATACCGGGACTTGCCGAGAACCGCTCGTGCTTCTTCGTATGGAAGTGCAACATTAAGACAACCGTTTACAAGCAGAGTACGAACCACAAGTGCTCCGTCTGAACACAGCTACGCACGCTCAGCTGAAGAGTCATGTTACACTGGATCCGTTGGCAGACTTTCTTGTGAAGAATCACAGCGTGGTTCAACAGAACAGATCGTGCCCGAACCTCAGTCTCGTTGTTTCTTAGATGCCTGTAGGAACTGCGATCATTGCGCCCAAAAGTTGCCTCTGCAAGAAACGGAAATTCCCAAGCCGTGCGAGCAGTATCCTACTCCTGACACCACGCAGTTCGCTCAATGTACAAACAGTGGAGGTACAGAGCCTGAACTCTTATCAAGTCCAATGCAAGTTTCGAATAGTGATGACAATCCTCAGCAGACTTCCAAAGAGGAACAACTTTCAGTCGATGAAACAGGTGAACCAGATATGAAATCCAGTTTCCCTCTCACGAATCTTGTTGATGACCTTTCATCGAGGTTAAGTCTTAGCTGGAGACTAGTTGCGCTTGATCTTGGGTTCAGGAACTCCGACCTTGGTCGTTTTGAAGAGTCAAGCCTACTTCGTGTTCAAGCGAGCATGATGTTGGAAAACTGGTTAACTATCAACAGGTGTACCTTAGATTGCAAGCAATGTGAGCAGGCAATTAAAGAAAAACTCGCCGAAGCGTTTGAGAACGCACATCGAGCAGATTTGAATGATTTTTTGATGCATCAGTTGAAGGAAACGTGAGGAGGTTATATGATGATACAATCGACCTTTTCCGTACCTTTATATCACGGACAGGTCTATTGGCCCTAAAGAAACTGAACTTCATGCATGGATGGAAGAATGAAATGAAATGTCGCAGATTAGAGTACAACAGACATGTTCACTTCTCAGTATGTATTAACATATTACCAGTAAGCTTGGACGTCAGTATACAAGGGCGCCATTCGCAGCCGCTATCCGGGGTCCATTTGTTTATAAGCTTACTTCAACCCACCCAGCCATTATATGAATAATGTGTGTAATGAGGTAGGCCACACCACCGGGGAACCGAAGCTTGACATAGTACAGTTATACATGGCCTGGCCTTGGAGGCTCGAAAACTGTCTAAGGCTGACATTTTGGCTGACAGCCCCAGCTCATCCAAAATTTCGCATGCAGAATTGTGTAGGTTTAACACCACGACCACATCACTGAAAGCCTGAAATTTTTGATGTGGCTTAGCGTGAATGATAGACTGCTTTTAAATGATCTAGTTATAGTTCATAACTGTATTCACGACCTGATACCCAGCTATCTTACTGGAAAATTTATGCAGCGTTCGAAGATTCACGACAGAAACACTAGACGCAGTGGCGAATTAGATCTACCAATCGGAAAGGCTACGATCATTTCCTTTTCGAGGTGTAAAGTTGTATAACAATATCCCAATCGAGATTAAGCAAATTTCTGATATAAAAAAGTTTTAGGTAAAGGTCTGTAATTATTTGTTAAGTTTGTAAGTATCTAGTCTTAGTACGTTATGCATTTTAATATTCTTTTAGGTTTTAATAATGGGATATTCCTGTAGTTGGTCTTTAGTATTCAGAATATTGACAGCGAAAGAGCCCTAGACAGGGATCTGTTATTATATAGTATTTATGTAGGCCTAGCCTCCCACCCCATCATTCCATTTGCACCACACGAAAAGACCACTGACGTCTTGTATATATGTAGATATGTTAAACACATGGTCGGATTCTGAAAAGTGACGGGGCTCGGAATTCTAACTGAAATGCACCACCGGAATTGTTCTGCAGAATAGTTTAGTGATCACGGCCTCAAAAATATTTTCGGAATTGTGGTGTGGTTTAATGGCAATGAAGTGTATAAATATAGATAGATTTTGTGGATGAGTCGTTATGCATCGAGTTTGAACTGGGGAGTGAGGAAATAGCCTTGAATCAATTATAACTGTCAAGCACCAATAAACGAAAAGTAAACGGTCTCTTCAGCTTTTATTACCAGTTTCTTTCTCGCTAGTAACAAGTAATATAATCTGCTCTCAAATAATTTTACTTCCATGAAAAGTGAAATACACGGGCTGAAACTTGTTTCATCCACTCTAGATTTTTCCACTAAATATCAAGTATTTGCTGGAAACACATTACTCTCTTAAACAATCAAGCTGAGTTGATCGTGATTATTTATAAGTCTTTCCGCTCACTAACCTGTTACATGAACCAAATCAACAGTCTTTTCAAGAAGTGATTACATGCCAAAAGACATCAACGTTACTTTCTCATTACTGTTTTTTTTTTTTTTTTTGTTATTTTTTCTTTTTGTGGGAGAGCTTTCCCTCCGTTGCTTTACTTGTCAGAGTTTTTTTTTAACTCGATTGTTTATGCCAAATGTTACAGGGTAAAAGTTAAATCCTCCTTTCTGTTTCCATTCGTTTCTCAAGAAGTAGGAGGGAGAATTCATCAAAGTATTAAAAAAACCATCCCCCCACCATCCTGTGGTTTATATATCCTAATTCTTTTACTCATTGACCATTTAAATGGTTATATTGATTTTGTTCACTTTCAGCAACTGTAGCTTTACTCGGTACACAGTATTCAAGTTTAGGTCTTAGAACTCTCCTTTTCTTCTGTTTAGCAGCCAGCAATGCACTCAGTTGCTTCGGATTACCTTGATTTGCTGTTAGTCGCATCGTAAACTTGGGAATTGAAAAATCGCTTAAAGAAATTCTTGTTGAAGAAGGTCTAGGAATGAACGTTTGTTGAGTGCAGTGGCTAGATCTAAAAACTTTTCCAAAGTTAATTTTTTCAGTGGAAACCATCATGAAGTTGACCTCTTCATCTTGGAATCTCTTCGCTTCTTCTCTCCGTTTTTCATCACGAATGGAGCTTGCTTGTTCAGAACTCTCCGTTTCGTCGTCTTTTTTCGGTTCGCAAATCGCTTTATCACTTCCTGGAAATGATAGGTCTTGCTCTTCATCTACAAAGCCAATTTCATTTTCAATCTCGCCTTGATTTACGTACAACTTGGACATGACTTCTTCAGTGTGAAAATACAATGATATTTGAACGTTTGCGTTCTACTCGTTAACTGCAAATGTCGGTAAAAACGAAGGATGTTATTCAGGGTATCGCAGTTAAATTGCTTGTACATAATATCCAAATATGACGTTCTATACTCAAAAGAAACCCTACAAATGAATAAGCGATACGCGGTAGAAGGCACGCCCAAATAATTCAAACGCACGCCGACACGGTTGCATAGCAATGGTAAAATAACATCTTCGACTATCCTGTTTTCTTACGAAATGCGACGTTAAAGAGGACACCCGCAACCCCCCCACCCCCCACCCCCCAAAAAGGAAGAAATACAAGGTTTATACGGTAAAGATGCAAAGTTTTTGAGATCAACCTTTCTAGCTCTTTCTCAAGTGGAATTGAAAGATACAGTCCTGGAGTGAGAACAAGCTCTGGTAAATATTCCCGAACACTTGCTCCTTCAAGCTGGATTGAAGGGGAGGTGTGTTGTACAAAGGTTACAACTAAATAACAACAAAAGAGATTTTTCTCTCTTCCTCGCCTTATTTATTTATTTCTTCACTTAATACAGTACAGGTAACTACAACAGTTCACAAAAAGAAACTCTAGGATCCATACCACCGACAACACGAACTGCTTTTGCCAATTTACAGCATTCATGAGGTCTACAACAGTTTAAAAAAATTAACCTTTCAACAGCTGCCCCCTCCATGCAGGAAAAAATCGAAAATTGTTCCCGGGGGTAGGGGGGCAGCTATTCTTTGCATCATATTAAATGGTGTTTGAAATAATAACTGTACCCCCAACATTGATCAGGATCAGAATTCTTCCCATGCTATTCATGGTTAATGAACTTTAGGAAGTAAAGAGAATGAATGACTAGATCAGAAGACAAATTAATTCTCTTGGTAATTGAATCAATTCTTCTTTGTAGTTCTAAAAATCATGCATAGATTCACAGAAAAGAAAGGGATTTAAATTCTGGTTTTTAGTTAAAGGGTTAAGCCCCTATTTTGCCTGGTTTTCATGGCAACAAAACTACGTGTGTAAATGTGCTGCAAAACAGCAGTTGTTAGACAAAAGACAACCTAACATTTCTATTAATACAAAGAGTCTCGTTTTAACATAAAATTTAAGTCAAAACATAAAGTGTTCCTGTTAGGATGTTTAACTTAAGAAGTAGACCAGAGCTGCAGCAGTTCCAATGGATCCAAAGAACACCAGCCAACCACTCTTGTACAGGACACCCATGTCAAAACCATAACCAAGATCCCAAGCCTGTGGTAAAGGAAAACATAGGATTCAGTAAACACTATTCAAGTAAAAAAGAGAAAAACTTTGCTTACAGATGCCCAACCTTTAATTAGCTTGCCTCCGCTAATTTATTATTCCATACAAACAGGAAAGGAAGGCTGTTTGTGCTTTAAAGTTGCTCAGTTCTGAAAAACTCATGCCATTCAATCTAGGGTATGTTTTGAAACTCTTTCCAATGAATTGCCTCAGAATTATGTGTGAGCAGAACACCTTTCATGATAAACAGTAAGGAAAAATTAACTCATACCAAATGTCTGATGCCATTAAATGCATGGTAGCACAGAGGCCATGCCAGTACAGTCTTTCCGCTGAAAAGGATCCACGATGGAATTTCCAGTGCCTTTACCCAGTTTAAATAAAACTCAAAATTCTCTGGCAAAACAAGTGCACAAAGAGCAAAGGAAGCTGTAACTGAAAAGACCAGAAAAAAGGAAGTATGTGAGAATGGAAGTTGAACTTAAAGGTCAAAACAAGAGTTATGTTCACACAAAATGACAGCCACAACAATGTTTGAGAAATAAAACCCTAAGCATGGTTAAACACAAACTGGCCTTTGAGGAACTGGTCCCTGAATACTAATGGTTTGAGTTGTGTCTACTGATGTGTTCTTGATGAAGAAAAATATAACACAGCCTAACTTTACTTTGTTGGAATGATAGCTTCACAAGTTATACATTAAGTCTTACAATGAAACAGAATCTACAAGTACCTGCTGTCATTGCCACTCCTGTTCCACGGTGAGTAATGGACAGCATAGAGGTCAACTGTGGACTGCAAAAACACATAGCTTATTTTAAAACTATGTTAATACACCTGTGATGTGTACCAGTATGTAGCAATGAAGTGTAAGGTTGTTCTCTGGGCTGATCCACAGCGAGGGGATCCAGACCAAACTCAAAACATCCTTAAGAGTTCAGACCCTCTTTTTAAGTGATGAAGTACCTGCTTTGAAACAGCAAAGTGAAATGATTACCACCTAAAAGTTTGAGCTGGTCGTTAAAAATCAGTTTAAAAGGATCATCTAAGGATGGAGGTTACATATGCCCCAAGTCTGAATTACAAAACCCATTGTTTTGCAAGGTGAGGAGGAAGCTATGTCCCTGTCGGTAAGTTAGTAAAGTGTTTGAGCTTTCAACCCATCTTTAGGTTATGTTGCATGGAACGATTCACAATGACAATTTTTAGCATAACACAGCGCTGCAATGTTGGAACAATGTTGTAACCATTTGAAACAATGTTGCAATGCGGTGTTGCTTTATAAATTGTTGTGGCCAATCATCTCATGTAACATCACCTTTTGTCTCATTTGCGTCATTTCCTTTGTCTTATCTTGCTGTTTCAAGGTCATGTTTACCCTAACAGGCCTTCTTTAACAGTCAAAATTCCTGGATCTGCCACCGATTTCCTACACATATGGCATAAGGACAGCCTACTTCCTGAAAAATGCAATTTTGGTATCCCAGGGTGGGGTATTTGCACACTTTCTTAAAGCCCCTCAGTGGGGTTTTCGTATGATCTGCCTGCCCCATCGTGAGGCATTTGTGGCTTTTTTATGAGAAAGTGACAAACGCCCGGGGGGGGGGGATGGGCATGCTTGGAAATATTGATGGTGGAAGGGGGGTAAACAAGGTGTTACAAAGGTATTATAACCAGCATTTCTCTCTTTCTCTGCTTTTTTTTATTTACATCACTCAAACCTCTGTGTGTATTCGCCTCCAAAGATATTTCCCTTCATATTAATTAAACAGCTTTGTTCTAATTCCAGCTCAGCTAACCTCACCTGTAGATAGTTAGATGCGGAGACATGGGTCTTTTAAGGCGGGAATTTTTAGACCAAAAGTCTTCTTCTTTGCGAACCAACGAAGAAGTAGCAATAGGTGTGCTAAAAGAGAAAATAGGGCAAATAAGCAAGATGTAGGATCTTAAAATTATTAACAATTCTGCAATCTGACCCTACGTGCGCGACATCACAGACTGACATTACCTTCGTAATAACAAGCATGACGGTCGAAGGCATCCTTTGCTTAAAACTGAAGACAGTCTGGCAGAGTTTCTGTGAAAATTAAACGAGTTTTAGCCCAAAACATAGATAAAAGGTGTAAATATTGCTGATGAAAACATTTACCCACCTAAGAAGAGCCGCCATATTGTAAATCTGCCGCACTGAATGATGGGATTGGGGAGGTCGAGTGGAGAAAAAGTTCAGAATGTCGTTTCGCACTTCTTTTGTAAATGACACATATTGTGTGAAATGAAATAAATACCAGATAAATTTATTCCTTTTTCTCCTGTTTTCTTTATGAAAATAAGGCAAAATGAGAACTTTTTGCATTACCCAGAAGTCTGTAGGAACTTTGATTCGTGCAAAACCGCACGAAGCCGAGCGTGTTATGTAACAGGAGAGCTGGAACGACTATCATAACAAAATGGCTGCCATATTTTATTCTCGGTTGTGCATTCGAAACAGTGGTCGCTTAGGTGAGATTCCTCATGTTAGTTGTTATGAAATCTTGCGTTGTATTTCTAACTAGCTATTCTGTTTGCCTATAAGCAGCAAGCTCACTTGGACGACCAGTTTTTACGGCTTCGACTATTTCGTGCTCGCCAAGAATTCACAGTGGTGAGTTTTTTACACTGGATTACAAATTTTAAGCTTTTTGATATCTTCTAATTTTATTTTTAAGTAGACGTCTTAGAGGTAAAATGTCTACTCTGATCATAAAACATAAGGACTTGCACATTTAATCGCTAAAACTCAATCTGGTAGATTTAGTGAGAAACTCCAGTTCAAAAGAAATAGGTAAGCTAAGTTACGTTACCAAAAGAGTGAGCTTAACAAATTGATAAATTAAATGTGATGATTGTTTCATTTGTTGCAGTGGTGCTTTCAAAAGCAGTCCATTCTTCAGCTAATCGCAAGACTGAACTAGGTAAGTGGTGGTTTTGGAGTTTTAACTGAACGCTTACTTTGTGTCACAAAATATAGTTCCCAAGAAAACAGAACTTATCAAAGGGACATAAACAACAATGATTAATGAATAGTGCAATATTGTTCATCTAGGATAGTTTTAGCAAAAGCCAAAATAGTACACATATACAGACCAACTGGTGGGTAGAATAAGGTTGGACAGAATATGAGGTGCCATTGTTTCAGAAAATTATTGAAACTTCAAAATAAATAACGAAGAAATGACTAGAAAATTAACCTCTACGTGACAACTGACAAACTTCAAGTTTCTCCGTACAAATTGTCTCGTGGTTGGTTGTGAAAAATAGGGAGAATATGACATAACATCAGAACACATCTTAGACCCAGTCTCATATACAACCTCTAAATGACCATTATGGATAGAACTCAGTGGTGGACCCAGGGGAGGAGCCCCGGGGGAGGAGCCCCGGGGGGGGGGGGTCCCCCTGTCTGAAGATCTGGATCTGGCTCTGGATCTTTCCTTATGTGTAAACTGAATCAAAGAAATGTTGGTTGGCTACCTAGGCTGAATCTTTACAGAAAAAGTTAATTTTTAATCAGAGGACATGATGTTTTTTTCTTGTCAGAAATTGCGCCATCACAGCCATCCAGTCACTGGAAGTTTGAGCGCTATGTCAGTGTTGCCTTACTGACTCTTATTCCTGCGGGAGTAATCTACCCTTCAGCTGCTGTAGACTGGGCACTAGCTGCTGTCATTCCCCTGCATAACCACTGGTAGGTTGAGTTTTGTAACGTTAAGGTTAGTGATGTGAATGACGAGGTGACGGCGATAATGATATTTGTGGTAACTGGTTAAAAAATTAGGATTTTTTGTTTAATCGTGATGGCGATAAGTACTGTAGAAATTTTTCATAGTAAGTAGCAACAAAGTTTCAGCAAAATTCCAGTAGCATTTTTAGGTTCATCTACTCATTAACTCCATACTAGGCTTAGATTAATCATTATTTTCTTATTGAACTCTGTATTTGCTTCACAGGGGTGTTGGCCAAGTCCTGACTGACTACATTCATGGTTCAACAATGCCAAAAATTGCAAAGGGTCTCTGGCTGGCTGTGTCAATTTTACAGTTTATTGGGCTCTGCTACTTCAACTATTCTGATATCGGCATCTGTAAAGCTGTCAGTATGATCTGGCACATGTAAAAAACAACTCTGCAATAGGCTGTAAATCACATATTATTATTCCAAACTGTGTTCATTGAAGTTAAATGTCTTATCTTGACATTAATATAAAGAGGAAGTGCATATATTTTGTAGTTTGGTTAAAAAGCAGAGCCCTTTTCATGACCATTCAAAAAGAGGACAGGACCTTTAACAAAAAGTAGAGGCTTTCTCAAGTCAAGTAATCACAATGAAATGTCAAATTTACTTTAACCTTGTCCCTGATATAATTTTTGAAAAAGTGTCTTGGAATAATAGTTGTTTTGTATTCGCAAGACATTGTGTTTTTTTATCCTTGGTTTTCCTGAGCAATTCTTGTCAAATAAAGACTAAGAAATTTTGTCTTTACTTCTCTTGATTTACATGACAGTGTTTCACCTTCTAAATGGGTATCCTGTGACATAATGGGTATTCTGTGCATGCATGCTTGCACTTTAATTTGATATAATTGTTTTCCATACTTGGAAAAAAGGAATATTGAAGGCTCAATTTGGAAAACAATAACCAATTTTTCTCTTGTAATTGTAAAATATGGTATCACACAAGATAAACTTCTTTTTATGTCATTCAGTTCAATGAATGGAAAAGGTGCCTTGATTGATTCGTGGTATAACCTAAAACAGAGAGAAAAATCTGGCAGAACTGCATACGTTTGGCACCTGCACCAAGACAACAGAGCGAAGACGAAAGAATTCGATTAATTTTCCTTTCCCACTCCTCTCGGTTATGTAAGGAGCCAGGCCTTCTAATGTCTTACCTGGTTACTTAGCTGCACCTGTTCCGCTAACTCGTCATCTCTAATTTTACTTCCTGGGTAAAACAAAAGATCAAGGGAACAAATGGCGGTGAATTTTCACGTTTGCTCAGCGGATGAAAAGGACAGCACATCATCACGTTAATGTGGAAAGGATATTCTTAGTTTATAGAGAGTGACTGCAGATATAGACCCGGATTTGCCGTCGCGGTTTAAGCGATCGCACACTGAACACCGAGCTTCTTGAAATGACCGCCGATGAAAATCAATTGAATCATCACTGGGGGAAAAAGGAAAATGGAATTTGACCACGTTTTGAGGATCATTGGCGAGTTTGGACCACATCAGAGGAGGCTATATGTGTTGTTGAATTTGTCTCTAATTCCTGCTGCTTTTCAACTTTTGTTGCAAGTTTTCGCGGGCGCCGAGCCAAGCTGGTCTTGTCTAAATTCTTCCGCAAACGAAACCTGCCCTAGGAATAAGTCACATTGTTTGGAGATACAATACACTTCCAAGTTCACATCCATTGTCACAGAGGTACGTTTAAATGTTTGCTTCTGTTGAAAAAAAAAATATGTAAAAACCAACTAGTACCAAGCTAACCAATATCAGAGTAACTGATTACAGTATCGGGTGCTCTTTTGCTCAGTTAACAGTGAACTTTGAATGTAGGTCTGATAACTAAAAATTATACAATTTTGAAGATTCAGATATAAATACTACTTTATTAGAGTTCGCTTTAGTTGGCTAGTTGTCATAGCTATATTTTTACTTTGCTAAAATTCCCCCCAACTGATCAAATGGAGGCCAATAATTGTTATCATAAACAAAGGGATTTAGCTTGTTCACAATTCTTGCTGAAATATTAAGCGGTTGTTTTGACTACGAAATTAATTCTGGCAGCTTCATTTATTTGAAATTCACTGACCTGACCATACTTTTTCAATCTACAATAATTGCCATCAGTAATGAATTATTAATGCCACGAATATTAAATTAAGGTTGCAATTTGAAACCCTTTTTAATTCTGTACTTCCTAAAATCAAGGAAACGGTAGCCAGTGCCAGAGATCAAATTCAGGAAACAACAAGGAAACAGCAACATTAACTTTATTATATTGAAAAGATATAATTACACCAATATGGGGAATTCCCAGGGAAGTTCAAGTCACATGTGTATATACTCTTCATTTGTGTAATGAAGTTACATTTGAGCAGTTTTCCGCAATAATTAAACAATTGGGATTTCAAGATGTCAGAGCTGGAGTAGCTGTTAAAGTCAACATGTCACAAGAGCACCCCCTAAATGAATCTGCTTACAGTTCATTGCGAAGCACCGTCGAATCCCACTTAAAGACCACTTCATTGTTTTGACCAACATAATTTTTTTTGGCCCAGACGTAAAACAACAAATATTGATCAGTCATAAATTTTTCTTAACCAATAACCTCTTTACAGTAAATTTATGCATCTATCTTGTCAATACCACCTGATACTCCAGGTGATAAGGTAGTCACTTTACAGGGTTTCACTCACTTTAGTTCGCTGTAATTTGATTAAGTCAAATGTGTTTCATTTTTAGGATTATGCTGATTTCCTTAATTTATTCATTTTTTATTGAGCATTTGGAAATGATGCTATATAAATTCTTGTATCATTTTGATGTAAATTATGATTACAGTGGAAGCTCTCATGAGCAGACACCCACAGGGCGCGAAAAGGATGTCCGTAACTGGCACTGGCTACAATACAGGAATGTAAAAATACAAAGATTGTATGGGAGTTGAGAAAAAACAGGGTTTGTGAAGGCGGCCATATATTTTTAGAGCTGCCCTTTTTATAAAAGTGTCCGTTAGGAGAGCTTTTATTGTATAATAATAGTGATGATGATGATGATGATATTTCATAGCTGGCCAATAATAATAACTACATACTGACTTGTGAAAATGGTTTTGTTTTGTAGTGGAATCTTATTTGTGAAAATGCGTACAAAGCTGACCTGGTGCAGTCAGTTCTAATGACTGGAACACTCTTTGGTGCTCTGATACTCGGAGCATTTGCAGACAAATTTGGAAGAAGAAAAATTTGGTACATTTCATTTACTGGACTTGTAATGTTTGGTTTTGCAAGCTCATTTGCTCCAACATACAGAATATACACTTTGCTGAGATTTTTCACCGGTTTTTGTATTGGTGGAGAGATATTATCAGCTTTTGTCCTGGCGACAGAGCTTATTGGACCATCTTATCGGGGCTTTGCTGGTACAATGGCACAATGTTTTTTTACAACCGGTATACTGATTCTTCCCATAGTTGCTTACCTGGTCCGTGAGTGGAGGACATTATCTGTTTTGCTTTCTTTACCATTTTGTGTTTTTATACTATTTTTTAGGTAAGTTCTATAAATCTGCTATATAATGGTTGAGTGGGCAGTCTTTCAATGTTTTACAATATATTTGCCCATTTCAGTGGGTGGGGCAGGGCAAGGAGCGGAGGGGACAGGAGGTCAGTGACCAACAAGAAAGCTTCGGATACTTTGGTCACTGCGCACATTTCAACAAACCTGTATATTATACTTTTTTTTCCTGATTTGTTAACCTACTGATTCTGTAAGCCATTTTATACTGTATCAACTTGAATTGTGCAAAATAGGCTTGAACTTGAACTTGGTCAGGAGGGAGCTGGCTGATGGAAGTAAAGCTTGGGGTTAAAATTCTGACCTATTTTTTAGACAAAAAAATACTTGCCCCGTACAGCTAGGACAACAACCTCTGTCTCAACATCTTGCTTTGTTTGTTTTGGACTGCTGCAAAGAATAATTATTTCAAACAAGGATCTCAGTCAACCTCAGATTTAACCTTCTGCCATTCTGTTAACTGTACAAGGTAAAAAATCTTAGTTTTCACTCCTGGGCCAAATTTTGTGGAAATCATGAGTTTTTGTTCTTACTTCTGTTCTTGTTCTTACCTCTGTGGACAAAATCCTGTGGTGTTACCAGTTAAATGAAACCTCTTTAGCACATTGTTTGCTTACTAAGTATTATAATTTTATCTTTTATGACTTTTGCAAAAAAAATGTTCTTTCCTTGGCCACTATTCGATTGAAGTTTAAATACAAATTTTTTCATAGTTAAAGGGTGATTTTAGCATTTTAGTAAGGGGGACCTCAGAACTCAAGGGAATCTTTTTTCAAGGGAGAATAATTTAGGTGTAAATATTTATTATAGATAGGTTTATGTGACTGTATAACTTTTGGAAACCACACGTTATTCAGTGAACTATTGTAATTTTTATACTACTTTCATTGAAAATGCAGAATTGTTCCTGAATCAGCTCGATGGCTCATAATCCGTGGTCGTTTAGCTGAAGCTGAAGACATCTTGTCTAGCATTGCAAGAAAAAATGGTATAGCTGTACCCAAGATTCTTCTACAAGTACACCGTCCACTTTCTGTTGTTGGAAACAAATATGGATGTTTAGACCTGTTCTCCAATTTGAAGATTGCTAAAGTTACTATAGTATTGTTTTATTTGTGGTATGTCTGCCAGTCAATCTAAATAAATCAATAATATATGAAATAATATCTTAACTAGGATATTTACACATGACAGGTTATATCACTGATAACTTTGTGACCCCTTAAAACTACCTAATGAATTAAGGCCATCCCCATAAAATGTTTCGTTTCCCATCGCCCGACCGACCCATTTTTTTGGAAAAGTAAAAAAAAAAAATTCCAGAATCACTTGTAAAGAAGCAAGTACTTTGATTTACAAGCACACGATCTTGTCCTATTAACACCAATTGTCTTAAATTATCATTGATACTTTGTTTTTGTAGCCTTTTTAGATATTTGATAGTCCTGTTAATATACATCTTTACCATCTGATTATATCTTGCAGACTAAACGTGAGATTTAATATGCAATCATGTGTTCATTCATTTTTTTTGTTTTTTTGCCCAACCGACCGACCCACCTTCACGAGAGGGAGGGCGGTGGGAAACGAAACATTTTATGGGGATGGCCTAAATGATTAAAAAAAGTGAACAAATAAATAATCCACAGACAGAGAACTACTTTTTCAATAAATTCATTGTTATCCCCTTTCCAATTTTATAAAAAAAAATGGCAATAAAAATGAATTTATTGAAAAAGTAGATCTCTGTTGGTGGATCATTCATTCATTCATTGTTTTATCGTTTAATTCATTTTTTAATAAATTGTTTTGATTTATTGAAAATAATAATCATGGGTTTACAAGTTACACAAGACTGCAATCAACTAGATTCATGACATTGTACAATAATATAATATTTGTTGATTTATTTAATTTTGTTCTTTTCCTTCAGGTTTGTTAACACACTAGTGTATTATGGTTTATCTTTGAACACCAAGCATTTGGGTGGTGATATCTATAAAAACTTCTTTTTATCAAGCCTAATGGAGCTTCCTGCCTACCTTACCAGTGTTTGTTTGATCAATTGGTAAGTAGAGGTATTACAGTAACGCAATGTAGTATTTGAATGTGTAATTGTCTGACTCTTAGTGGTTACCTAGAGTACTCTGAGATTTTGGGTTCTGGGAGTGGATTGGCATGAGAAAACAGCTGAAATTTCATGATGCCATCACTGGTTTCCCTGTGAAATAGAAATGTGTGCAGAAATTCCATACTGGTGATGTATCACGACCCAGATCTGGATCTTAATGCATAGGTGGTTTTTAATTTATGATTATAATCAGCATAACTGAAATTTGATACAGTGATTGTCCTTTTTTTCAGGATTGGACGTCGTCGTAGTCTGTGTTACTACATGACGATAGGGGGAACAGCATGTCTGGTCTGTTTATTTTTTCAAACAGGTCTGTGGTCTGTGAAAGTCTCCTCCCTACCACTTCCTTATCCTGTAAACAATTTGACCTTTTACTTTGTTTTGCCAGAAACAAAATTAAATGTCATTCTCCCAAAAAGTGTCCCAGGTTTCCCCATTGCTGTGCAATAACTAGGACTTAAGATTTAAAATTGAATCACAATAAAAGTCTTTAAGTAATATAAGTCTGGTCCATTGTCCTTAATGGTATAGTCAAAATTCTATGAAGCAGCCGTGACCTACAGGGAAGGGGCAAGTGGCCCTTTAACAGAAGTTCTTTTTACAGTGATTACTGACAGTTTTGCTCCCCGTGTCTCTTGTAACGTACTGCATGCTAGATACAGGATGGCCAACTAATAACAGTTTGCTTTTAACAGAGGTTCCAACTCTTGTTAATAAGTGATGAATATTTAAAGGATTAGACATAACCTGAAGGCATTGATTTCTTTTCACTCTTCTGCTCTCTTCAGGTACCAAACCAGTGTACAGGATTCTAACAACCATCTTTGCCATGATTGGCAAGTTTGGAATCTCTGCTTCATTTGCTGTCATTTATATTTATTCTGCAGAACTTCTTCCCACAGTAGTTAGGTAATGTACATTACTGTCTTAAACAATTAATTAGAATTTTGCAATAATTAATTAAAACTTATATAGCGCATTTCTCATGGAGCTTGATCAATTGCGCTTTACAATGAGTTAAAAAGACTAAAAATGAATAAAATTTACAAGCAGGTACCAAGTTTTTTTTTTAAAAAAGTATTTAATAATAAAATAAACGAAATAAATACCCTGCTACTCCACTGCGCTTTACAGGAAGTTGAAAAGACTAAAAATAGAAAAATTTACGAGCAGATAAAAGGTGTAACAAAATGAAATAAAATAATAATAATATAAGTAAATAATAAAATAAATGAAATAAATACTCTACTACAGATTATAAGCTTGTTTAAAAAGACATGTTTTAACATGGCTTTTAAAATTTGAAAGAAACTAATACTGAACATAATACTCAGTAATAGGAAATCAACCTAAGGTCCTTAAATCGGCTTATTTGCTTTCCTTAACCCTTTAACTCCCAATAGTGACCAACAGCAATTTTCTCCTAACAATGTCCATACACTGTCAAGAGATAAGGTTGTAAGAATGTAAAAAATGATCACGAAAGAGAAAATGCCTTGATGTTTTATTAAATTCTCTCAACTTATTTTTAAAGGAAATGTATGGAGATCAGTTTGGAGAATTTGTATGTGGATACTGGGGCTTAAAGGGTTAAAAGGCGTTCTGTCAAAACTACGCTGAATTTCAGGTGTTTTCTTGAAGAGTCTAAATTCATAGAGTTCCTTCTCTTGAAAAGACACCCCATAGTCCTGTACATGAATCAGTTAAAGCCCAATCACAAGCCGTTGGAGGAAGTGTTAGAAAAAAGCTTTTTAATTAAAATTTATATTCTTCATAGTTCAATCATACTATTTTATAGGAATGTTGGAATGGGTGTGTGCTCCATGGCTTCAAGAATCGGTGGCATTTGCTCTCCTTTTGTTGTTTTCTTGGTAAGTTTTCTTGTTCAAAATTTTTGCAATTGTTTACCAAAGTTTTGAATGCTTTTTTTGGTTTGTCAGTCTCACTTACTTCCTTTTTCAGCTTTTAATTACCGTAAAATTCTGAAAATAAGCCCCGGCGCTTATATTTTTCAAAGGCCCTTTTTGAGGGGCTTATTTTTGGAGGGGCTTATCTATGGAGGGAAACGTTTCAAAATCGATTGGGCTAGCCTTATAATTGGAAGGAAATTTTCCGTTTTTGCTTTGTTTTGCTTTGTATTTGAGGGCAATTTTCCAAGTACAAGCCCTCGGGGGGCTTATATTTGGAGGGTCGATTTAACGGAGGGTTTTTTTGCGTTACCGGATTGGGGGGCTTATACATGGAGGGGCTTATTTTCGGAATTGTACAGTACCTTAACAGTGCAGTGTAATATAAATTTTTTTGTCGCATTTTAGGGAATCTACACACGCCCCCTTCCCATGATGATATTCGGGATGTGTTCATTTTCTGCTGGGTTACTCAGCCTGATTTTACCAGAGACCCTAAATAAACCACTGCCAGAGAGCTTAGAGGAGACTGGGTTCGAGGGCGTGGAAGGCATGTCATATGAGCGACTAGAAATGGAACAGTACACACGTGGCGCAGTTGATTCGAATGATGATGTGTTCCAAGCGAATGATTCAGACTTCGATGATGATCTTGTTAGCGAGAAGACGACGTTTATCTAGACTGGATGCGTTAAATGAAATGAATTTGTGTGGTGGTGGACTAGCAGTTAGATATCAAGGAGTCGTTGCTTAGTTATCCAGCAAAATCACGGCTATCCCCGGTCAAATTAGAAAAGGAATTGGAAATTGAGCAAATTAAATGGGAAACCCTAGCTGTCGGAAGGCAGATCATATCGGCCAAGGGTCAGAACCATGAACTCAAATCTTATGTAACTATGACTACTGCAGTAGCGGTCAAAGCCGGACTTCAACCCCAAAATATTTAATTTTTGGAGAGGGTGGGGGTTGGGGTGGGGGTGCGTCGGGATTACGTCAATCCACCTTCGAAGCAGTCATGTCGTCATGTCGTTTGCTTCTTTGACAGATCCATTCCCATTCCCCCTGCAGAAAGTTTTAACTTTCTGTCTTGGTTGAACGAACCGTCTCTACCTACATGCACCTGCATTAAATTTTGGCGGCATGTAGCCCTATGTTGTAACGATTGCAACTTATTTTTGGGGGGGGTTCCTACATTGCTTATTATATGAAAATTTTTGTATGTATGTAGTACGAATTCGAAGGTAAATTAGTAACTATCAAATACAATAAATTAGACAACGTAGAAATCAACTGTGTGCACTCGACATTCGATCTTTTTCTAGGCGTTACTAGCTTTTAAAAAAGACGTCGATGTTATTCCCATAGCAAGCATTAACCTGAAACTTTATTTCCCTTCTTTGTTACTAAACACGGTACATGTCATTATGCCATTATGGCTCTTGTACATGTAGAGTGATTCATTTTAAACAAAAATCTTCCCGCCGTGGTAAAATTACATTAAGACCCATGAGCTAATATTAAAGGAAAGTGTCTTTGGTCTGATCGTAAGGAACAAACCTTATCTCGAATAAAGTAATTCTTACAGTTTCGAAAAACCCTAACAGAAGAATTCACCTTTACACTCCTAAAGTCTCTTTTTTCTGTCGCCCCATGTAAAATAAATCCAAGACAGTCTTGGATTCCGGAATCCAGGTACTTGATTTCGGATTGCAATCGTTAGTGGGATTCCGGATTCCTTGAGCTCTGCTGTATTCTGGACTTCAAAGCTCAGGATTCCGGATTCCACAAACAAAAATTTTTCTGAAATTGGTGATCATTTAAATAAAACCTCTTCAGCAGCCCTTTGAGCTCTACAGTATTTTGCGACATGGCATTTGGTATTTTAAGTCAACTTAACTGTGGCTATTTAGGAGTAAAAGATGAATTTTTCTTGTCTACTGTTCTATTTACTTGATCCCGTAATTCTCAAAATCAGTCCTTGGATTGACTGGTTGCCTTAACATTTGCGGATTATTTCCATCCCGGAAACCACGAGGAAAATGATGAAGTGGTCTTAAGGCATGCTTCGAAATCGCTGAATCTTTCACATGATATTTGAAGCCCGTCAAATATGCCAAAAGGTAAGAGGCAATACGAACTCCAGGGTGCATGCTTGCAGCACAGGTCATGTTCGTAACAGGATTGGTGGAAACAGCAATCGCCACAGACCCACTCCCAACAGTTGCATCCTGCACCGCACATACCACGGCAGTCATGCTTCGTGGGCTTCGAGCAGCGCGTCTCTTTTGCTCCATACTGGTCAGCAGTCTCATCTGCCATGTCAGGCGCTTGAAGCTCTGGTGGTATCTCTACCCCTGACGTCATCAGCAGGTTGTAAAGAAGGCCATAAAAAGGCGAGAGAATCTCCAGCAATGTGCTGTTATCTCTCAACGCTGTGGCTGCCCGGTCAATCAGCAAGAGCTCCGGGATCTCGCGAAGAGCGCGCAAGGCTTGCTGGTATTGGCTCCAGAACAACGGGTCTGGCCCATTTGCACTCTGGGAAGTGATCCACTGTGCGAAAACTCTCATGTGATCCGGTTCCCTCTGGACATAATCAGGGAGATAAACCATTAAGGGACCTGATCTGTGGAAAGATAAACCCCAGTAACTTAGTCATAATTGATTTTAGCTGCAGGATGTTTTAAACCAGACAAACATGAATGTTTAAATGTCCATTGATTTCAAGCTGGAATTCCTAGGGATTCTTATAATTAGCTTTCCGATTCTCTCCCATTATGGCTCATTGTTTATTTTAGAACAGAAAAACTAAAAAAAGAAATATAATTTTGCTAAAGTGTATATGTTTTTCCTAATTTAAATTAAGTCTCGTCTAAATATTTCACTTAATGCTAAATCATTGCCTCTCTTTTCTGTATATTGAGCTTGAATCGTACCACCCTGGGTCTGAGAACCAACCCATTCTGTTTCTTAATTCGAAACCTATGGTAACCATCGCTACATCTTGAACATGCCGTCGAAAATGAAAGAGAGGTGTTAAAATATCTAGGGAGAGCTAATTGTACTGGCATTCATGTCTTTTAATCAGAAAAATAATAAGGGCGCCAAGAACTTTGCACTTTGCTTGAGTGATTGTTTATTCCCTAATTGAAGTTCTGTAAGTTTTTTTTACGTTGAATGTTGTTATTTTTGTGTATGTCTCTTTTGAACTCTATCTATCTATCTATCTTTTCGACGCCTTTCTTGGCTTTTTCTTTTTCTAAGTCTTGAATTTTGAATGAATCAACCTGTGTAGCCACAACGTCAAGCTCACTGCATTTCAAACTGATTTGTGGGAAAAGAAGCGCCACTGCTGCACAACGGGATTTATTGCGAACACAAGCCCCCAAACAGCGGAACTTATCCAAGCTGTGTATATAAATCTGATAGTGTTGTTTCGCCTCTCTGGACGGTACATGTCGCCAGTATTCATCTTTATTCGCCTCTGATTTGGTGACACACTGAGACAAAGCAAAGCAAGTGAAGAAATGTCGTGAAACGGCAATGATTCGAAGCCCAGATTACAAGATTGCTATACGTTAACCACTGATCAACACAAAATAATCATTTTAGTGGTAACACATCCACAAGGTGGCTCTTCGTCGACTATGTTCCGCGGATAAACGTGATTTTAGAAATACTGGCTTTCAAGGAGAGGGGAAAGGGGGAGAACAAACACACATGTGGCATTACCATTAGGTCATATGGGTGGTGGTGGTTTCACTGTACCATTGCGCCAAACTTTCCCACAAAATTAAAGTAAATTAGTTTTATTTTACTAAGGTAAAAAAAGCAGTCCTCCCGGTCTAACAAACCTCTGAACCTTGGATCCCTGATCAAATTTGAACTTAAGAATCATGTTGGATTCGCGGAAAGAGAAATCGTTGAAGTCAGTGGCCGAACCTCCAACCAACTTAACCATTTTTAGTACGTGACGTACCTGATGAAAGGCTTGTCCAGAACTTGATACAAAGTTATATTTTGGCCCAGATCTTGAAAGATGGCTAGTACAGTTCCAGTGCTTTTCCGCGTCAGTTTTATTGAACCGGTCTTTACATCAAAGCAGACGCCCAGTGTCTGATTATAAACATAACACCCACTGACTTCTTCCTGGGAATAAATATTAAGTTGAATCCCTGGATCTGAGGCAGAGGAACAGCTGAAAATGATGAAGGTAAAGACCGCTGCTGTTAAGCTTATCATCTTATCGCCCGCAGCAGTTCTGAATTTCTTTGGTGAAATTGAGGGATGACAATTCAGCTGATTGCAGGGAGAAAGTGTGGTCTGGATCGTTTGAGATCAATTTTAATGTATTTATCTAGCTGCCATGGCTTTTAAGCTGATGACAAGTTTCCTTGATTCTGGTGATTAATTCATTGATTTGCTGCAATAATTGTTAGTAATAGACAATTCCAGACGATATTTCTAGACGGGCTCCTTTTAACATTGGAGTAACAATGACGGACAAAACAAACCATATACCCATGCATATTAACTAAAGATGTATTAAGACGGTCGGCTGACTTCGCATGATCAACTTATTTTCGATTTTTAGAATTTTTTAACGCAAAAGTATTTTTGGATAATAAGACGGCGTCATGGAGTCGTTGAGTTAAAATTGAATGCTCCTTATTACACTCTCCTACATGTTAATGGGGATACTGCATGAGAATGGCAAATTACAGTGTATTCTTCATTCTTCGTCTAATGTAGGAAATTTTAAAGAGTTTCTTGGCTGTAAGGAATTTCTACTGTTGTACTGAAATGGAACTTCATACAGTGTAACTTGCGCTTGCAAAAATAAATAGACTATAAATGAACCACAATGAAACCCTGTTAATACGGACACTGATGGGGCCATAAAAAGTGTCCTTATTAACTGGGTGTCCGTATTAAGCTTTACAGGTCTTTAGAGAAATTGTAAGGAAGGGCTTTCCCCAGGGACAAAGCAAACTGTCCGTCATGTAAACCAATCAGTATCCCACCATCCTAAAGTGTCAATTTGCCCCTGGTTTTAGCTGTTTTTTTAAAGGTGAAGGGCGCCATCGTGTTCTTTTCTTCTTCTTTTTCCTTTTTATTCAGGCTTCCCCTCCCAATGTCTTTTCACAAAAGAAGTTTGATCGCGCAGGCTTCCAACCAAAGTGCTTTCTTATTCTTCACGGCTTCAAGATAACCAAAGTTTTTTTCCTTGTTTTATATGCGGCTCCTAATGAAACCTCCATTAAGCGGACACCTTCGGGACCTTCCCAATTATCCGCTCAATAGAGGGTGTAAAAATTGCGCAATTTTTGTTAACCATCAACATTCAAGGGTAACTCTGTACTGTGATAAAGTTGCATGTTGTTAAAAGAAGCTATCCAGAGTTCAAGTTCATTACCTTTCATTACCAACTTAAATTTGTTTGTAAATGCAAAAACATTAACTGACTTCACTCTGTGTTTCAAATTATTATTCCATTTCACTTATTTTACCATTCTCATTTTTTTCCCTGACCCGAACACTTCCAGGGTCAAATCAGATGTATTTTTTGTGGATAAATAACCTTTCTCAGGCGGCGGTCAAGAAAGATAGCTTTTTCTTTTATAGCGGAAAGTTTCATCACAGGTAGCCCAAGCTCGAAATATAAGCATCGGCGAGCATCGGCATTGTTGCGTAACATTCAAAATATAAGGATTTGTATGGGAAAAAAACCTATCGTTTCTGTAACCAACGAAAATGAAAGGATTTCAATAAAAAACATCTTACCTTACTTAAGATGTGTGTTACGTCTCTCCGTATATAGAGAGAAAACCGTTCACATAAAAACCCACAAAACGGCCATAAATCGGCCCGTCAAGCACACGGGAGAGACGTAACACACATTTTAAGTAAGCCAAGGTGTTTTTTATTGAAATTTTTTCATTTTCGTAGGTTACAGAAACGATAGGTTTTTTTCCTATACAAATCCTTATATTTTGAATGTAACGCAACAATGCCGATGCTCGCCGATGCTCATATTTCGAGCTTGGGCTACCTGTGGTTTCATAGAGTTAAAAATTTACCAGTAACACTAATACCAAAGTCAGAAATTTGATCGCTGTCACATGAAAGTTGAAGAGAGCTATAAAAAATAATGGCCGTGAAACATTTAGTCGGAGTGATTTTTGTCTTAGGATGTCTTGCTTGGAGAAGCAGTGCCTCTCACGATGAAGGTAAATTTTTAGATTTCAAAATAACGTTAAGTAACTCTGCTTTAAATTAAATTTCGTTGCATGGCGGACGGAAAGATAGCGCAGTTTGCGAAGTGTTTGGCGTTTGAAAGTCAAAACGTGATTCATAGCACCCCAGTTTCAAGACCCCACCCGGCTCGCGAACATTGTTGTTACAAATAGCGAGCCCAAAGCGCGTATTTGCGTGAAAAGCTTGCTTGCCTTTCTGTCAAGGGATGTTTGATTTGGGGGAAAGGATAGTCACTTGTAGTTTAGCCTACATACTATGAGTTGTTGATTGGGGAAGTCTAAACTTTGGTTCAGAGAGGAGTGTTGAACTTTTTTGTGGCAAATTACTTCTCATAGAGACGACCTGGACTTTCAAAAAAGTCCTTCGTCGGATTTCATATGGCGCGGGACGAAATGAAATGCAATTGAAAACCCTGCAAGCGAGACAAGTCGACCTCTCGCGACTTCGTTCGCGGTTGACCGCTTCGCGGCCAAAAGGGCTCCCTCCGCTCGCCAAGAGGTCGACTTGTAGCAAGTCTAAGAGACGACTACGAGTTTCTCTATCTGTGAACGCCTCTGGATCCGTCACTGGTTGTTTAGCCCCCGGGTACGAAGCAGAAAAGTCTTGTTTCCCTCATATTGCGCTCCTGCGAAAATAATTAAAACCAGAAACTACAAGAGTTTCAACAAAACAAATTTCCAGCGGGATATTTCTTCTGCATCTTTTCATGTTGCCTCTATCTTCAAAACTATGGGCTTGGAACAAGGTATTCTTTGAGGTGTGTGATCAACACGCACTTCTTAAAGACGTAAAAGTCGGAGGCTCCTCGCCTACTTGGATTACTACTACTCGAAACGCGAATGACTAGCTAGAACAAGCCAGCTTGGGTAGCCAATCAGAACACAGGATCCGCTTCGCCTTAGCTTCCTTCATGCGTTTTTTTAAGCCATAGAAAGGGTTGTGAGACGGCTGAAATTCAGGCTTTGCAGTGGTTCATAAAAAAGTTCCGTTTCAGTGGCTCACATTTATCGGGATAGAAGGGGTGGGGGGGGGGGGGGGCGGGGAGTGAGGTCAAATCTATCAAAAGCTGACGGTATTGTTTGGCCCGGCGCGAGAACAAATGAGGGGTGAAATTGCGAGAGGAATGGGGAAGAGGTAATGGTTATCCTCAATCAACTCGCGTTCGCACACCCGTTTGTTAAGGTTGATTTCTCTACTGACGTTTTTTTGGCTACGCACATTAACGCACGTAAATTTAAAAATCACGTTAATAAAATAGAGGCTAGATATTAAGTGTTGAGATTAAACGTTAAGTTGAGGGAGGTTCTACTTTTACGCTTACGTGCGACCTTTCATACAATGCCTCTATTTTATTTGCGAACGTTATTTTTGCGCACGTACGCACGTAAAAATTACGTGACAGTGGAAATCAACTCTAACGCAGGCTACTTAACTTTGAGGTTTTATGATCTAACAGACTCTGCTACCAAAAAGTTAGATGAACTTTTTGAGATTATCTCGAACTCTTTGGCGGGAAATGACGAATGTAAAGATACCGATTTACCAGGCGACTGCACCATCACTTCCGACTGCCTCAAGATCACCTGTAACGCGCACTTTGGCGGGAAAACCATAACTTTGACAGTAAAGGTCAACAGGTAATGAAATTTGATTGTTTGTTCTTGTTGAAAGATTAAAAATAATTTTGAGATACTTACTTCTAGTTTAAAATGGCATGTCCATGAAGCATTTATGTTTCACAGTCTTAACTGGCTATATTTTGCTATTAGGCACTCGTGTAATAATGGGTCTGCTATACCGGAAGTTTATATTTCTTGTTTTATCAAACCAAGTTTTGCGCATGCGTTATTTACACTCTAGGTGCGATGAACCGGTCACCGTGACGGTAAACGTGAAAGTGAAGGGAGATGACGTGGATTGGACACACGTGTTTACATCCGGGGACGAGCTGGCGGTGCCGGGACTGGGCATAGATGTGAAAGGAGTCGCTAAGGCTGGTTTGTTTATTAGAGTGAAGCTGGAACCTGAAGATAACATACTGACAGTAAAGGTTTGTGATTGGTTACTTATTATGATGTAGCCGTGTCGAGGGAAGGGGCAGAAACTGAAAAGTTCATCAAAATCGGCTTTTAAGAAACACACCAATAAGTATTCGAGGTAGCAATTACCTGCAAACATTTCAAATGCGCTGGAAATGTATTTTTGACTTACCGAACGAGAGATACGGAAAATCTGGCTGAGCAAGATAATCTGTCGAAATCTGCGTTCACAGCTCCTTGATTTGCATTCCCTTCACTTTACATAGCCGTTATTAGTCTCGCTTGCTTTAGAAAAGCGAGACTCTTAAAATGCGAACGTTTTTTTTTTTTTCGGTGGCACCTAGTTTGTAGGCCCCGCGTTCCTAGCGAAGACCGTGGAAACTGGGGATAAGAATCGTGACGACTTTCATTGTATGGAAATGAGTCTCATGATGAGAATGCAGTTTATTTCGGCGATGACTGAAATGACGCATGTAAGTTTGGCAATGACGTAATTTTCCTCGAATGGAGGCCCTTGATTTTCGTGTAATTATGCACGACATGCAGGCACATCCCCAAGCAGGATGAGAAAATATTATAGCGGGGAAAGGATTTTGTGTCTTTTTAAGGCGTTACGTTTCTCAGAATATTGTCGCAATTACAGGAAATGTACGGTTATATAGATTCACTTTGTTTTATGTATTTAATTGATAGATTTTCTCAGTTGTTACAATGTGAAGTCGTGTTACACTTCATAAATACTTGAGATATGAAGTATCCACTGTCACGTAATTTTTACGTGCGCACGTGCGTAAAATTTGCGTTCGCAAATAAAATAAAGGCAATGTATGAAAGGCTGCACGTACAATTATGTAAGCGTAAAAGTAGAAACTCGCTTAATTTGACGTTTAATCTCAGTACTTTATGTCTTACCTCTATTTGATTTACGTGATTAAAATTTACGTGCGTTAACGTGCGGAGCCAAAAACGCATCAGTGGAAATCCACCCTAACGTGTCACGGGTAGCTTTGAACTTGACTAACCGCACACTCTACTTGCAGCCCTTCATGTCCATAGTTAATAGAAATCCCATATCGAGCTTTTCCGGAACGGGTTGGTCCAAGAATTCTATGGCTTGAAAGCGTTGATTATTTTGGAACAACTGGTCACTTCAGTGGTCACCTTGAGTGGTCACCTTGAGTGAGGACGTGAACCATGGCGGACGGACGTGAACCTTCTGGTCCCGTTTTGACGAAAGATACCGAGTCTTACCAGCTTAACCTTAAATGGTGCGAATTACAATCCCTTAAGCTAAACGGGGAACGATTAACGTGGACGAATAACCTTGAATCGTTAAAGAATTTTGTGGAAAATGGCTTGAAACTACAAGGAAAGTGGTCGTCGCCCGGAGGAAACGTAAAGCAATTCAAAAGTTCTAACAATAATCTTGTCATCAACTGGTATAATAAGAAACAGCTAACCCTTTGTTTCCAAGGTCGAGATGGTCCCTCCTTAAAGGACAAGTTGGTCAAGTTTATTCAAAATAAACAGGGAACAGAAGCTGATACGCCTGTCTCGTATGCTTCAACAACCGAGCAAGAAATTCCGCCTTCGCAAGAAGCCAATGGCATCTGCAGTAATCGACTAGCTTCGGCCGCCGACGCCGAACTTGAGAACAGTATTCAAGAGCGATCGAACTCGGTTATCAGTGCTGATATTGAGGGCTTAAAACTGGATTTACTAATTCTTCAGAAAAAGGTTGAAGCAAATACAAGCCTTCTGTCGACGAAATGCAAATTACAAGAAACCGCTTTTAGCGCCGAGCTCCTCGATTACAAAGAGAGGTATGAGAAGGTGTTATCGACATTATCTAAAAAAGATAATGAAATTGAGGTGTTGGAGGAAAAGTGTTTTTCCTATGAGAGCCAAGTTTTGTCCTTGCAACAAGAAAATGATTCTCTTAAGCTGGCAATGAAGATCATTATGCAAGAAAGAAGCGAGGGCGAATGCCGCCAACAAAAGATATGTGATTGTTGGTCCCAAGTGGGCACACTTGGGAAAAGTGTGAATGATAAACATATCCAACGGCCGTTGGCGGCCTGCAATATAGTAACTCAGAACAGATTTGAGCCCCTTAGAAGTGAGGTACAATTCCAAGTGAGAAATGAGGACAACTATACTGCAAATAACGAAGAAAGTCGCCAACAACAGCAACAGCAACATTCACATGTTGATTCATCTGAAGCGAGCCGGGCATTTGATTCAATTCCAACTAGTCATAACCGCTATCAGGCCTTACTTGTCTCTTCTCCTTCGAGTCAAGTATCCTCTGAGATGCCACTGCATCAGTCTGGAGCGCACGCAAATACCTCTCGAGTTAGTGCAAATAACTCCAAAAGCGGTGAAGTCGGAAAGACAAGACCCATAGTGCTTATTGGTGACTCAATGATAAAACACATTGATCCAAAAAAGCTTTCGCAAAGACATGTACATAAATTCTCATATCCCGGGAAAACCACTGCTGAAATAGCTGAAGCTGTTGACAACATCGCTGTTGCATCCGCGGATCCTTCTCACGTCATCATCCATACTGGCACCAACAATCTTCCGTCGGAGTCTGCCGATTCATGTGTCGCCGATATCAAGAGCCTTGTATTGAAGGTGAAGAGCAAGTTTCCTAACTCAAGCATTGGTCTCTCGGGTATAGTCTACAGAGAAGATATCAACGTCGATGCTAAACGCATTGAAGTTAATGAGAGGGTCAAGCTCACAGCAGTAGATAATAACTTTACTTATATTGATAATTCGGTTATTGACGCCTCAGCATTAAATGGTAGTAGACTTCATCTGAATGCCAAAGGTTCGTCATTGCTGGCCGTGCAATTTATTAAGTTTTTAAGATCTGGTTCTGGCAAGTATAATCAGTCTCTTAAGGGTTTTCAGTCCTCAGCTATCCAACAACTGGTAAAGCTTCTGATGGAACTGGGAAACCTTCCCTCTCCAGCTCGCAACAGGAGACGCCCACGCTAGCTTCTCAACCGAGTGACGTATCATCAGGTATTCCTAATCAAAACGTTGATTCATTTGAAAGTACAATTCTCTCTGATTTTCTTCCTTCTGGTCGTGGTTTTAAAATTGCAGGTTTAAACATTAATAGTCTTACAAAGCATATTGATGAACTAAGAATTCTCCTTGCCGATCGCTCCATTGATATTCTCTCAATTAATGAAACTAAACTTGATGACTCTATCAATAGTTGTG